>NW_025936530.1:0-349 GCF_000764305.2 Hyalella azteca | reverse complement strand
GCTCATAAACGTATATCATTGATATATGGTATTCATAGGAAAGTCGTTACATATTTATGAAAATTATCAAGTCAGACGTCGATGCTGGAAGCAATTATTATTTTTTATATATATTTTACACGTCAGATTCTTTGGTATTATTGAACGGACTTGCTGACACTGTAAATGCAATAATTGTAAACCGGTCCGACACTTCAGCGAACTCGCGTGCGAACTCGCCTGCGAGCTCGAATGGAAAACCTAACTTAATTTTGAACTCTGGCACGCATAACTCCTTCAATTATGAACGGATTTTATTCAAATTTGAAATATAAGTAGATAATATCAGTACGCTGCGGTGAGTATTTTT
>NW_025936529.1:0-319 GCF_000764305.2 Hyalella azteca | reverse complement strand
CTTTAATCATAAATCTGCCCGACACACGTTTTTTGGGGCGAGCCATAATTTATTTTCTACTTTTTAGTCCACAAGAAAAACGTGGTTTTTTAAAAGTTTTTTTTTAAGTATTTTATTCTACGACACACACACTGTTTGCATGATTCCATCAAGTTTAGTCTCGGCCTCTACTTTGTCAATTGTGTTAAAACACCATCGAACATTACCACCTCTGATTCCAACAATTAGGAATTAACATTGTGCAGTGACTAGACCTCACCATAAGCACCTATCTGAGTAGTAATCAGAATTAAAATATCGATGTAGAGCTTTTCGAGAT
>NW_025936528.1:0-25489 GCF_000764305.2 Hyalella azteca | reverse complement strand
AAAACTAGTAGATCTATTGAAAGTGCTGTGCACTGTGCTATCAGCTACCTTTCTGTTATGTGACTCTTCAATGTTTAGAAGATCCACATTCCTGAAGTGTTGTTGTATAGCAAAGCCATTTAAATGGTCAATATTTAGCTTGTTACCTTGCTCCAAACAAACTTTGCAAGGCTAATGAATAGACTTATCAATAATTGTTTACCCAAAAGTCCCAAAGTGGTAAACACCACCTTGGCCATTCTTGAAGGCAATAATTGCCCTTTTTAGCCATCCATATAGTACTGTTATTGTCAGTAGGCAAATTACAACATAAAAAATATCATTTCAAAAAGACAAAAAAGTTGAAAAAATCAAATGAATAAAAAAATCATGAAAAATGAAAAAATCATTGATTTTTAATTTATTTGATTTTTTTAAATAAAAAAATCACCAACACTGAGTTAAACTATTATTGTACAGCTTGATCCAAGCATTATGTGTTGCACAGAGACCTGGGTGAAAGATGCTCATCTTCCAACTTTTTGTGGCTATTGTTTTCTGTGGGCCAAGAGGACTGCACATGGAAGGGATGGTATTTTAGTATTTTGTCAGTCAGTGTATTTTAGTTTGTCTGTCAGTATGCTTTCAGGAAATACAGCTGAATTGCTTTGCTGGTGGAGTACCGTCAAACGGGGTAATAAGGGACGGTTTTGAGCGTTTTTCCTTAATAACTTCTTACCATGAAATATTTTATTATTGAGTTTGAATTCATTTTAAAGGTATTTGCGAGAGCTATTGTATGGCATCTCTGAAAAAATTCCATATGCTATTGGTAAGATGCCAGACGCAAAATAAAAGCCTCCTGAACTAACCCTGGGAATGAGGTAATAAGGACACTTGAAATAAAACTTGATTTTAAAACGTTTAAAGCATGCAGAGTGTACTCATCTATTGCTAACAGTACTCTGAAGTTCTCCTCTTCCTTTGTAGATGAGATAGCTGTAGAATAAATGATATTTTCTTTGATTTTTACTTGTTTTTCCTTTCTTGATATATTACCTTATCCACTTATTACCGTATTATTGATGAGATATTATCTAAGCCATGGACATGCCATTTAGCATTGACAACAACCTTGTCCACTGCAAGCTTCATATCAGCAGCCATACAGCATTCTTATCTGTAAGCTTACAAGATAGCTTGTAATTTTGCACCATTTTAATTGAGTCGTGTGAATTCACAATAAGAAAGATTGTAAAAAACATGCCTGAAACAGAAAGGAATATTTTTGTGACAACCCTCATATTTTTTTAGTAAAAAATCATAGTTTAGGTTAATTACTTTTCATTCTATGTCGCCCAGTGCACAATTCTATCTATGACATTCTATGCACAGTTTTGTGATGACCGATGATGCATTAATATTTTGTTAAGTGAAATTTTTTTGCTGAGCAAGGTAAATGTACCATCAAACGGGGTAATAAGGGACAGTTTCGCGCGTTTTTTGTTAACAACTTCTTACCATGAAACATTTCATAAACGAATTTGGGCTCATTTTAAAGGTCTTTGCAAGGGCTATTGTACACTGAAACAAATCGGTGCGTAGAAACTACGCACCAAAGTGACTATCCAGGCTTGTCCCAAAACGAGTTGCCGAATGCGTCTAGAACGCCCCTCAGCCAGCCAGAGCGCGTAATTAAAAGCTACTTTTAGCGCTCAGTGAGAAAGACAAAGCCTCAGTGAACTTACCGCCAACGCTTCTATGCATGCAGTATTGTGACGGAGAACACTAAATATAATACAGCAGTGGCAATAGCGCATAGGATGAGAGAAAGACTGCCGGAAGTACATCATTTTATTAGAATACCACAATATGAGTATCACGTCCACTATTGCTATGTCTCAAATGCTGAAATTATAAGCGTTTGAGATTAATTTAAAGTCAAATTAATTACTGAACAATACAAATGTAATAATTCGTATGCAATATATAGCCTAGGATTTTAACGCACCCTTAGTGATATTACGGGGAAACAACTCCGAAGAAAATACATGGCATCGATTGCTGTATAAAATGAAATATTTACTGAAATTGCTACATGGCTCTTTACAACGCAGCTCTCTGAACGTGTACCTTCATGTTGAGATATGACCGGATTTAGGTATACTTTTTTTTATCGTGGCAGTTACATTATATGAGCATATTATTCCAATTAGCTGCATTATTATATATAGACATATTATTTGCAACCCTATAATTTCACTTACCTCCGATTCTCCGCTGGAAGAACCATAGCCGACCGTAGCAGGATTCGAACCCGGGCTCGCAGCAGACCGCGCGAAGCCTTAGTCCACTTGACCACGTAGAGCGCATGCATTGCAAATTAAAATAAGCCATTTAACCTAACTTTCTACGTCATGACTGAAAAGGCCCTCATGTGCCTAAATTTTCTAGATATCATTCATTTCTTTTATTCTTTCGAGAAGAATAATTAAACTTGTGGAAAGTTTAGAATCTCCATCATCTGCTATCACAACTTGCAGGTCGCGTGCTATCGCAGGGTTGCATTACTGGTAGCATGAAAAATTGATCGACGTTGTACGAGGTGTTGGTATTTAAGCATTCCTCGCACCGCCAATAATTAATACTTGACTTTATTTGGGATAGGTAGGAATAGAATTGTTATGTAACTTATTTTGCTAAAATCATGTCTATGATATAAGCTCCAGGTTGATCTTTTGTCAAACTTTTTATATACATTGTTAGAAATAATGAATAAGTTTGAATTAACTGTCGACGATTTTTTACCTGGCTCACGAGTAACACAGACTGTAATCGGACTGTGGTATGTTTCATATGCAATATGACTTCAAAACCGCCTCTGTATTCGAGGCAACAAAACACCAACGATGAAAACTGTAAAGCATGTGAATGTCGTACGTCTGTTTAATCACTATTGCATGATATATTCAACTAGTTATAAATATCATTATTATTAAGTTGATTTAAGCTATTATCAATTTTTGTTAACTATTAAATTCGAACTTGCATGTAAATTTTCGGCTTTCCTTATTGGTCCTGCTATGATGTCATCAGCCTAGCAGCAGTGGCTGTCTGTGGCTGAGCAAAAATTAGAGAAAACGGCGAATGAACTGCTGAGAAAACAGCGAACGAAGTTTCGGAATGATTCGTTTAGCTACATTGAACGTTTTAGCTAGTGGAGATGTCTGCAACTAACGCGCCGATTTGTTTCAGTGTATGGCATCTCCAAACAAATTCCATAGGCTATTTGTAAGGTGCCAGATGCAATATATATAATTTTTCTGGGAACGGTGTAATAAGGGACACTTGAAATAAAACTTAATTTTATAATGTTTGAAGCATGCTGAGTGTGCTCATCCATTACTAACAGGACTCTGAAGTCCTCCTCTTCCTTTATAGATGATGTAAATGTAGAATAAATGACATTTCCATGATTTTTACTTGTTTTTTCTTTATCGATATGATATTACCTTATCCATACATTACCTTATCCATACATTACCTTATCCATACATTACCTTATCCATACATAGTATTATTGATGTGATATAACCATATCCATGGATATGCCATTGAGCATTGACAATGACCTTGTCTACTGCAAGCTTCATATCAGTAGCCATATAGCATTTCTTTTGTATTTGTAAGCTTACAGGACGGCTTGTAATTTCGCACAATTTTAATCAAGTCATTCTTCACTGCCCAGTGCTCAATTCTATCTATGACATTCTATGCACAATTTTTTTATGACTGATGATGCATTCATTTTTTGTTCAGCAAAATATTTTTCACTGAGTGAGTTAAATGTAATCAAAATTCTCTGTTGATTGATTTTTTGTTAACTGGAGAATTGGCAAACTAAGGTTCTACTGTAAATGCGTTTTAGGGGTGTCCCTTATTACCCTGGGGGGTGTCCCTTATTACCCTGGGGGGTGTCCCTTATTACCCTGTTTTGCAGAAATGGCTGCCTTTTTTNCGGGGTAAATCGGGACAGTCCTCAAACATTTCATAGAGCTGTTGTAACAACTAAACTAATTGAAATATTGCAAAACTAAAAGTAGTGGCATAAAGTTTAACATTTTTCCTATCTATATAGCATAAAGCTAGTTGAGAAATCATACATTTACCACCTCCAAAAAATCTCTGAGAAGAAGTGTGAAAAGTGAGATTTTGGAAGAGTGCCTCTGCTAAGGTCTGTAGCAAAAAATATTTGCCATATGAAAAAATTGGTGTTGGCTTAAAAATGTGACTGACGGAATTTGTGTAGCTCATCCCCCCACCCAAAAAAATTGTGGCCAATTCCTTAAGAAAAACACCCATAAAAATAATGGACACCCATAAAAACGCATTTACAGTAGAATCTCGATTAGCAAAGGCTCCAGTTAACAAAAACTCAATGGACAAGAAGAAATTTTGGTTACATTTACCATGCTCAACGAAAAAAATTCACTTGACGAAAAATTAATGCATCATCAGTCATCACAAAATTGTGCATAGAATGATAGAATGTCATAGATTGATTTGTGCACTGGGCAACATAGAATCAAAAGTAATCAAACTAAACTATGGATTATTTCTCCAAAAATATGATGTTTGTCACTAAAATATTCCTTTCAGTATCAGGGATGTTTTAACAATATTTTTTTGTTGGACAGAATTCACTTGACCCAATTAAATGGTGTGAAATTACAAGCCTTCCTGTAAGCTTACAGATACCAAAGAAATGCTTTATGGTTACTGATATGGAGCTTGCAGTGGACAAGGTTGTTGTAAATGCTAAATGGCATGTTCATATATAAGGGAATATCACGTCAATAATACGGTAAAGTATAGACAGAGCTGGGCAGCGCTACTTCGAAATGTAGTGGCCGCTACCGCTACAATTGCTTAAATGTAGCACCGCTACCGCTACATGTAATAATGGGCATGCTACTTCCTCTTGGAACCACCAACATTTTGACACTAGTAACATGCTGAGGTTGACAACATTACACTGAAATCTTTCATACAGTTTTATTCTGTAATTTATACTGTAAAATGGGGTAACTTAGACTACCTACTTTTTTTTAAATGATGCCATTTTTTACTAGCTAAATTAAACTTTAATTGAAACATGCAAAATACAGGTCTCTATACTCTAGGTTCACTCACCATAAATTGCTGGCTCCTGCCTAGTTTTCATGTAATAGTTTTCATGTAATTTCCAAAAAAGTGATGGTCTATGTTACCCCAGCCCTTGGGGTATCTTAGACTGGGTGGTAAAATCAATTATATTTTTTGGTAAAATAAATCCAAATGACTCCAGGTTTTGGTACATTGTAGTAGAACTCTTCTAGTTACATATGCAAATGACAAATTTGAGGAAAGTGTCATAGTTTGCAAATGGGAGGTGCTGCCCCCGAATGGGGGAACTTAGACCACCTAATGTCAGCCATGAAGGTGTAATATTGACCGGCTTGGTAATTAAGTTAAAATTACCATATATAAGACTGTAGAGTCTGAAACATAAAAAAAAACATTAATAGGTGTATCAAACATGAAATATGTTATATATGGTAATTTTAAATCAATTTCCAAGCCAGTCTATTTTACCCTGTCAGGGCTGATATTAGTTGGTCTAAGTTCCCCCGTTCAGGGGCAGCGCCCACCCATTTGCAAACTATGACACTTCCCTCAAATTTGTCATTTGCATATGTAACTAGAAGAGTTCTACTCCAATGTACCAAAAACCTGGAGTTATTTTACCAAAAAATGAAAAAAAATGTAGGGGGTTCTATGACAGGCTTTAAATAATAGCTCATTTTCGTGGGTCACATTTTTCATTTTTCAACCTATTAGATATACATAATTTTTTTATCTTTCTATTGTGTTACGTAGCCTCTTTATTAGGCCTTTAATGCCCATCAACAAAGTTTTTCTATGTCAAATAGTTTTTGAGTTTTGGGGGTTTTGGTTAAAAAAACTAAAAGTGGTCTAAGTTACCCTGGGAGTCTAAGTAACCCCCTTTTACGGTATTATTTATGTATCATGCTGGTTCTTAAATAATATTTAATACTATTAAGTAAAATTGAAAGGCTTTATCTATAAATGTAGCGGTAGCGCTGTAGCAGCAAAACCTTGTATCGCTACCCAAATATGTAGCGGGTGCTACTGCTACCACTACAATTGCTTAAATGTAGTGCCGCTACGCTACTGAAAATGTAGCAGCCGCTACATGTAGCACGCTACTGCCCACCTCTGAGTATGGATGTGGTAATATCATATCATTAAAGAAAAAACAAGTAAAAATCACAGAAAATGTCATTTATGCTACATCTACATCATCTACAAAGGAAGCAGAGGACTTCAGAGTACTGTTAGTAATAGATGAGTACATTTTGCATGCTTCAAACGTTTTAAAATTAGGTTTTATTTCATGTGTCCTGGATTACCCTGTTCCCAGGGTTAATTCGAGATGCTTTTATTTAGCACCTGGCACCTTAAAAATATCAAATGGAATTTTTTCAGAGATGCTATACTATAGTCCTCAGAAAGAACTTTAAAATGAGCCCAAACTTGCTTATGAAATGTTTCATGGTAAGGCGTTATTAATGAAAGACGCTCAAAACTGTCCCTCATTACCTTGTTTGACAGTATGTGTAGCAAAAATCTATGATGATATGTGTGTATCAACAGCATCCTGCTCTCCAGATATCATCAGAAGCTGCTTCTTTGACCCAGGTGTGAGGATGCATGTGAATGTATTAAGCTTGACACAGGAGTCAAGTGCAGAACATTTGATCTTTTGAGGCAGCAGGACCAAGCTATATAGAGTACCTAACCCAAGGCACCCACTGCAGTAAGGAAGAAGGACTTAGCTGTTCAATGTCCCTCAGAGGTGGCAGTTGTGTGGGACAGTGTAGATATGAAGGAGAACGACAAAGCCTCACGCTTGTTGGTGCTTGAATGCTCCTTAATTGGAATGTCAGTACCGTCAACCGGGGCTACTCGGGACTGGCGGGGTAACTTGGGACAGTCCTCCGACATGGCATAAAACTGTTTTGGAGTTTAATGCATGGCATAAAAACTGTTTGGAGAAAAACTCATGGCATAAAACTGTTCATGGCATAAAACTTGGCTTAAACAAAACCATGAGCCCGCCTTCATCAACTACACAGCCTACTACCAGCATAGACAGCATTGACCAGGTGGAGGGCTAGCAATGTTAGTCAGGAAGGATCTAAATAGCATCATAAACCCACTAGACAGCTTCCCAGCTGGAGCATTAGAAATACAATCTATAAAAGTTTTCTGTCAAAACAGGGCCATAAGCATTACCAATGTACATATACAACCCAAACATGCCTATTCCTACAGCTGAGTACACCCATTACCTTGAACAATTGTCTGGCCCCCGAGTTATTCTGGGGACTTCAATGCACATCACACAATGTGGGAAGACAGAAACGAATGCAACACAGCTGGCCTGAACTTGGTGGAGAGCCTGGGGGAGTTTCCAGATTTAAGCCTACTAACACCTGTTTCTCTTCCTACCTATTTCCATGCACAAACTGGAACCTTCTCTACTTTGGACCTTTGTTTTGTCTCAACGGACATAATGCCCCTCTCGCAAATAACGCTGGAACCCGAAATGGGCAGCGACCATGAGCCAGTGCTGTTGACAATTAGCGTTGCTCCCAGCAAAGCCACTTTCAAGTCCCATCGCCATTGGCTGTTTCACAAGGGCTCTTGGGGTAGGTGGCAGCTGTCTCTTCCAGAAGTTTCACTCTAGACTCTCCAGCCTTGGGATGGAGGGACCAAATAAACATTTTAAGTGTGAGCTGCCTTGGGAGGGTCAATGTCATGCAGTCCATATCGGCCCATCACTGGGGAGCAGACAGAGAAACATTGCTCAAATTTTACAAGGCAGTAATAAGAAGCAAAATAGACTATGGTTCCATGTTCTATGAGACGGCAGCAAGCAGTCATCTGGAAAGACTAAACAAAATTCAAAATAGGTGCCTCAGATTGGCCATTGGGGCAAGAAAAACATCACCAATATCTTCACTAGAGGTAGAGAGCAATGTTCCCCCATTGAAATTTCACCGCCACCTGGTCCGGTTGCGGTACTTCTGCTGACTGGGGGAGCTACCCCAACACCTGCCTGTCTACCGCAGCCTTTCTGACGTGACAGATTTTGCTGACCGTCCATGGGCAGGAACAATTTTTGCTCCCCATTTTGCACTGCGAGCAAAAAAGACTATGGATGACTTGAATACGACTTTTGTGGGATGTGCTGCAGATCTCTACTGTGCACTACTCACCTTTCTTTGCAGGGCAGCCGGTTGGAGAGATGTCGGAGTCAGCTGCTCTCAACATTTTAAGAGACCTACAAGATACAGTTTATAATGGTTTTCTTGAAGTATATACTGATGGTTCAAAGATTCTTGAGCCTGAACCCTCTGCAGCAGCATCAATAGTGGTTCGGGAGGCTAATACATTTCATATGTTTAATTGGAAATCATACCCACAGGAAACAATTCTAAGCTGTGAGCTGTTTGCTATCGCTCAAGCAGTCCTAAAGATAAGGGATGGCACTGCAAATGGCAGAGGAGCTGTTATATACACTGACTCTTTATCAAGTTTGAGCTTGTTAACATCCCGCAAACCAACATCACATTTACCATTAGTGTTTAAAATTCACCAAATAATACTTGTTCTTCGAGCTCCTTTTCCAGTGGTGATCCAGTTCATCCTGGGCCACAAGAACATCAAGGGAAATGAGATGGCTGACCTGGCAGCCAAAGCAGCCCACACATTACCTGAGGTATCAGCTGAGGCTGTGATGTGCAGAGAGGACAAGGTGAGTGAGATAAGGGTTGCAGTCTGGAAGGTGTGGGAAGGAGATTGGAAGCAGAAGGTAGCAACTACTAACACAGGCCAACACCTTAGGAAAATTAGGGATAAAATGGGATATTGGCCTTGGTAATCCATTAAGGAGAGAATTATGGAAACTGCATTTGCAAAATTCAGATTGGGTCATGTAGGCTTGAGGGAGCACATGTATAGGTTTAAGCGAGCTAACTCAAATCTTTGTCATTGTGGGAGAGTAGAATCAATTCAACATTTTTTTCTCCAGTGTCCAATATTTGCAAATAGTCGTACAATTTTGCAGTCTCCGTTGCATTCAATTGGAGTCCCAGTGACCATGAAATGTATACTTGGTGGAGTAGAATATCCCCCCAAGATTCAATATGAAATTATGCAATATGTTTCACGTCTTGCATCAACTGGAAAATTGAAAGAATCTAGAGAATGATCATAGAACTAACCATTAACCTAGCTTCAAAAGTACTAATATCATTGGAGCCTACTGGCAATAGTCTCCCAGCACCTCCCCCTGTCGATGCACATACTAAATTTAAGTGTATCACCTGTGAGGGGGGGGGGGTGCTGGAAGCATATCTATATGTCCTTCTGACAAGTCTTTGGACCATGGATGCATCAACTTGCCCCCATGCCTGGACCCAGTAGTTGTAGAGTGAAAGTAGCAGGGTCCATGGTATGTATACAAATCTTGATTCCTGAACAACACAATAGATGCTCCAGGCTGCACCAGCCCAGGCTGGACCATCTGGCCCCCAAACCTGTGTGTCCAAATGACAAGCCTATTCCTAGGTAAGGGCTACTAACTAGTATACTAACCAATAGACCCATAACTCCTTGAGTACCACTTTGGTGACATCTGATGGTTCTTCATGTTTCAGGTTTTGGCTTGCCTGCTGAGGGAGCCCTGTTAAGCCGTGAGGTGCATGGAGGACGACTCCACATCCTCAAAAAAAAACTGAAAAACGAACGAACTAATTTGCAGTTGGTTAAAGTTTTTCGTCTTTATTATTGTATGATTAAAATATTTACCTTTGTTTCTTAAAAAACATTGGTTCTTGAATCAGTTTTTAGTATGAAACATCACATATTATAAGAGTAGCTACTGCATTATATAAAGTACCGTAAAATGAGGTTACTTTGACCGGCGGGGTAACTTTGACCACTTTTTGTTTTTTTAACAAAAACCCCCAAAACTTTAAAACGATTTGACATAGAAAAATTTTGTCAATGGCCATCAAAGGCCTAATACTGAGGCTACGTAACACAATAGAAAGATTTAAAAAGTTTGCATATCTAAAAGGTCTGTATTTTGCATGTTTCAATTTAAGTTTAACTTATCTAGTAAAAAAATGGCATTGTTTTGATAAAAAAAAGTGGTCAAAGTTACCCCATTTTACAGTAGCTGCTCACGTCCGCATCGTAGGAGATGGAACTGTTTGCGTGCACTGTGGAGTGGGAGAAGGTGCATTGGATGCAGTAATTTAGTACACTAAAACAATTTAGGTGTTTATTTTCTATGCTCAAGGATTGAGGCAACGTAATGAGTAATCTTTCTTAGACAAAATTGAGATGTTAGTTGCTTGAATGATGAATCGTGAAAACACCACTGTGCAGAGAGTGGATGAATATTGCAAGATCTTTGGCGACGCTTCAGTATCAAAATTTACCCCTTCAGAAGATCTTGCCGACACATTTAGATTGTAATTCTTGCATTTAATATATTTGTCAGTCTTTGGCCAACTATTTAGAAAAAAGTAAGGTTTCCGGTACGTTGGATGGATCAAGATGCAGTAAAGCTTATCCGGAAATCGATTGCGATGAGTTCCCACCAAAAAAATGTAAACAAGTTTACAATTGGGTAGCTAGTTGCGGTCACAATAGAGCGGTCAGACTGCATTATCACATGTTCAGTTGACACTTGCAGTACAATCGGGCTGTTTTTAGGGTAAAATTAGGTATTTGGGGTAACACGTGCATGCAGCCTTGTAAATAAGTGGCCTGTAAATAGTTTTTCATTACTCAGCGTAAATTGCTTTTCATTAAAAATTACCCGGCGACGCATTTTGAAAATGGTCGGCAATGCTTTGGGCTTAACAACCCATATATTGGCAATGCTGCTTCCACCTTCTGCACCCTGGAGAAAACAGCAATTCCATGAGAATGTTCAAGATCTCTTACAAAATCCGTGAAATGGCGCCTAATGGCGGTTCAGTGTAATTCCGTGAGAATTTCAAAATGCAGTACTCCTGATCATTACCTTAAATTTCCAATTGGGCAACCACTCAATCAGTAGCAACCATCTGAATCTGGGCATGCCAGTGGCTGTTAAAGGCCTGAGCTAGCTAGCTGCCCATATCACTCATCAAATGAAAGTATTGAAGAAGAGGACCTGTCAGTGGCTCAGTGCATGGACTGAAACAAGTAGTAACAACTAACAAGCATCAGCATGTGTTACAAATGGATGCAAGTTTTTGATCTGGCATTGATGATCATCATCATCTGGGCACTAATGGGGTCAATTCCCAGGAGCCCAGGCAACAGGAAGGAATTCTAATTTCAAAGCTTCATATATTATTTCAATCTACCAAGACCACTTTTTCTACCCAACATCGTTATTTGAGGCAAAAAATGAACTTCTTAAAGGCTTAAAACACATACGCTAACTTGCTCAGTTTCTATAAAGTACCTAATCTAGGTACGTGCACAAAAAAAAAAATTTCCCGTGATCACAAAAAAAGTTATACCACTAAAAAGAGAAAAAAATGTAAAAAAATATATCAGTATGAGCGGTGTAGGTCTAAAAATGAAAAAACTATCAATTTTTTCCTTTATTCAATTACGCGTCAAAAATGCACCAGCTTTTGGTACTTTCATGAGAAAAACTTGAGAAAAGCTATCATTTTTAGGCTTCCTATGAGCCAATTTCAAAGATTTTGGTACCATTCGAAAGCTCTTGTTGTAGGCTATCTATTCCAACTAGAATAAAACATTTTGGTTGAGACTGCGGGTGCAGGGGGGTGGGGGAGTTGTTATGTACGAGGGGGCTTCAAAATGTTCTCAGAATAAGGAGATTACTTCAAATAATATTGTAAATAGGCAAATTTTATTTTTAATAACGCCCTAGGAAGCTCCATCGGTGCATCCTATGGCACTCGGCACAGCTGCGCTTTGAAGTATGCCACTTTTATTGAGAAATAATGTGACCTCTACTTCTGAAGCTCCCTCGTTGTAGGGTGATTTCCCCTGTGACCCAACTTAGAGTCTAAGCAAATGACGTTCTAACTATCTTGACCACAAGTTTATTTCACTGAAACAACTTTTACTTCTACTAAACATTATTTGATTCAGTTATATGTCAGCCGTCATGTAGGTACTTAGTAAGAAGTCACATGACAAGGCCTATTTTCACCTTCTACACTACGACATTAGCATATAAAGACTAAATATTGCAGTATATTATGTATATATCATTATATGACACGCAAGTATATAGCTAGTAGTATGACACCATCATAGATAATAATTATACAAACAATGCAAAGAAAAACCATTTGAAAAATGCACTGTTGTTGTTAGTTGCCCGGATCTGCTGCTTGATGGCACCTCAGCCTTCATCCTCAGGGAGACGGCTGCTCAGGAGGAGGCGGAGAGAGCGGCAAACGCGCAACATTACGGCATGAAGATTTGGTCAATAGATGAGAACAACTCCACTCAATTGACCGTGTTGTTGATGCGTGGACTGCACTGGCACCCACTCAGGGCCACTGGACTGGGCCCGAGTCTCTCCTGAATACGGAAAAAATATAAAGACATTAAAATCGTATCAGAAAAATAATTCTTGTGGGCATACCATTCTGTGGATGCTCTACTCCTTCTAAAATGGCATCTATGATCAGCACATTAATTAAAGTTGGGATGATTAATTTCATTGCCCACTTACAAAACAACATTGTAGAACTCTAACTTCTAAGCACGACCATGTAATGTTTATATATCACTAGATGATGAACTTATTATTTTGTTATAAATAACAGTTAATTATAAACTTATCAATCTAACCTATAAAATTTCAGTGTCGCTATAAACGAGATCTGTGCCATGGCTGTCCTGAGCCTGTGCTGTAGTTGGTAGTGTAGCTTGTAGCAAAAGCTGAGTTGCTACCAGTCTACTCTATAGCAATAGAACTGGGGATGCTGAATTGGACTGAAGAGGGTCTGCAATAGAGTGGTATCCGGTAGGTCGTAGGGTATTGGTGATGCTGATGGTCGAGGCTGGTTCAACTGGTTCTGCAACAGCATTAACAGATTAGTTAAATTAAACATGATAAAAATAAAATTATTAAGATGATCAAAAAGAAAACCAAAATGTCAGTTATCAAGGTACGTTGGCAATAACAAAACTCATTTTATGGACTGGCCTGCCATTGTGAACAGATGAAGAACCAGGTAATTAATTTATTCCATACAAAAGTATGGTAAATACTAAATATAAAGTTTAACAGTCTTACCTATAAAATAATTAAGTCTCCAAAAATGATGTCGGCGGCTAGTTCATACACATCCATGTCGTAGTCCACTGCAATGGCATAAGATTCATCACTCTTCCAATAGGCCACAACATATACGGACTTCTTCACTTGTTTGATTCCTTCAAACTTGCCATGGTACCTTATGTCAATTTTGTCATTTTGCTCGTACCAACGGTGTTCAATGAAGCGACCAACAACCCTGTGTTGAAGAAGGTCACTAAGTGGTGCCTTCATCATATAAATTATTGGTGTAGTTTGGCAGAAGCATTTTCTTTTATGCAGGATTGATTTAAGACACCAGGTTGATAATGAAAATTGTATTTTCAAAACATCACAATCCGTTAAAATGTCATTTGGCAACCTGCATTTTGATCTCCCGGTGCCAGCAAGAATTTTGTTTGACTTGTCGAGAAGACAAATAGGAAGATTATTAATAAAAAGCATTATCTGGTCTTCCATTAAACCTATATAAATTATTCTACAACACCAGTCAGAAACAATATATACCGTCAACCAGGGCTACTCGGGACGGGCGGGGTAACTTGGGATAGTCCTCTGACATGGCATAAAACTGTTTTAGTAGCAAAACTAATTGGAATATTGCAAAACTAAATATAGTGGCGTAAACTTCAACATTTTTCCTATGTAGTATAAATTAAGTTCAAAAATACTACATTTACTAGCTTTGAAAAATTCCTAAAAAAACAGTGAAAAACAAAATTTGGAAAAGTTACTTCTGCTAAGGTCTGTAGTAAAAAAATATTTGCCGTATTAAAAATTTTTGCTTAGAAAAAAGTGGCAGACAAGTGTCAGCATGAAAACTTTATTTGCGGAATTTGCATACCTCAATCAAAAAAAAAATGGCAGCCATTTCTGCACAGCAGGGCTACTTGGGACACCCCCCCAGGGCTATTCGGGACACCCCCAAAAACGCATTTGTTTCTTTACCCTGACATTAGCCTCATTTTGCCACTTGACCCTTTTCTCAAGATTTTTCACCATTATTGGCATTCTGCGTTGTGTCAACCTTATCATTTTCATGCGCTCATGGTAGATAGATTTCAGTTTGGCAATTTTAAGAGATAAATCCCGGCAATGGTTTCTCAAGAGCCGCTTCCTTGGGCTGTCTTTGCATTTACGGAGTTGCCTTCCAATGCTAGGAGTTCTCCGTGCTGGCCGTGGAGAGATGGTTGAGAGCTGAATGTAGGGTCGAGAGCCTGAGGTTGGCATGAGAAGCTGGACAAATGCAGAAGGCTTGGTAGCTATTTATGCTGCAATTTCTTCAGATGTGGGCTCAATAGAAGTGAACACAAATGGTTGAGCAGTAGCATCAGAAGTAGGTGGCAAGGACGCATGAGAGGATGTTGATGGCTCTAATTGCACAGTACTTAACTCCATCTCAGGGTGTGAACTGCTGAGAGGCTCTTCACAAAAGACTCGGAGTTTTGCCAAAGTATCTTCTTTTAGATTTTCATTGGTATTTTTGCTGAACTTGATATACTTTTTCATGAGACTTCTTATGTAGGTAGTTCATGGACACTCATGCCAAAGACCTTTTCAATCCAAGCACATGTTGCTGTGTAGGACTTATTATGTTCTAAGCAGAACCTAATTGCATGACCTATTAGTGGTAAGTCTTGTACAAGGTCTGACTCTGTGGGCTGGTCATACTGGTGAAGCACTGCCCATGTTGCTCCAGTGCCAAGTCTGGTGGTTGTTGACTTTCTTTTCTTGGGTGGAATGACAGGGTTCTTTCCTGTGCAAAATGAAACTGAAAACAATATGACAAAGTCAGGGTAAAGTAGAGAATGATTCAAGAGCATACTTTGGAAAATGAATAATATTGGTGGCATGTGAAGTAGCATTATAGGTAAAATATAAACATAACAGCACATAAACTAAATAAAAATGATCTTAGAAAAATGTGTAAATGGACATCTATTAACAAGCATTGAAATAATAATTAAAAAAATTTAATAGTTAATCAAAAATCAAAATAAATGATAAAAAATCAAAGAATGTTTAAAATCACTATACAAGTAGCTAAGAAAAAAATTGTTTTGAAGCAGAACATGGCATTGAATGCCAATAATAATTATTAATCCTCTTTGAAAACATAAATTTTTAAATGCTAAACTTACTGAAGAATTGGCGACACTTTGCAAAGATCTCTGTCAAATTTTCAATGTTGGCAAACTGCCTAAGCCAATGAATGACAGTTATGTTAGAAAATCTCCTCAAGTTTCTGCAAGAAAAAAATGTATCCAGTTATTAAACAAAGCATTTTCAGCATTGTCAGACCTTTAACACTGGGGTGGCCCAGTGGTTAAAGTTCAGAATACCAAGATTGGAGCAAAGAGGTGAGGGTTTGATCCCAGCTCTGTGCGCCAGTTTCTCAGCAGAATTGGCAAGGAAGCCAGGCAGTTAAGCACAGCAGAATTGGAGCAGTGAGTTGTGTATTCAAGAGTCAAGACTGCAGTGCCAAATCAGATTTTTGCTAATTTTAGGTAGCTATTTGATGGTTATCCTACTCCCTAGTATGTAGAGTGCCTTCTTATTTTACACAAATAAATTGTGAAAAAATCATAGAAACAGGGAAATTGGTCAGATTAACATTTACGGGCATTTCAGACTAATTCACGGGTGGCTTGCACCCAATTTTCCCCTCAGGCTCCTGTGATTTTCAAAGCCTATTCTATCACGCCCGCAATTTTTGTGTAAAATCTGCACATGCACAATATTCCAAACTGGTAACATAACATCTTTTCAAAATTCTGCCATAACACCACAACAATTCAAATTAATCATATTCCTAATTTTCTGTCAGCTGCCTTGTCTAAATCAATAACTTCAATAAGTTATTGTAGTTAAGTTACCGTCAACCGGGGCTCCTCGGGACAAGCGGGGCTACTCGGGAATGGCCTCCGACACATTGTAAAACTGTTGTAGTAGCGAAACTAATTGGAATATTGCAAAACTAAAAATAGTAGCGTAAACATCAACATTTTTCCTATCTATGTAGTATAAAGGAAGTTGAAAAATACTACATTTACTTGCTTTGAAAAATTCCTGAAAAAAATGGTGAAAATCTATATTTTGTAAAGTTACAACTGCTAAGGTATGTAGCAAAAAAAAATATTCGCCGTACTGTATTAAAAAATTTTACTTATGTAAAAGTTGCACCCAGGTGTCGGCTTGAAAATGTAATTGACAGAATTTGCCTATCTCATTCCAAAACGAAATGGCAGCCATTTCTGCACGGCGGGGCTCCTCAGGACACCCCCCTGGGGCTATTCGGGACACCCCCCTGGGGCTATTCGGGACACCCCCAAAAATGCATTTATGGTAGAACCTCAGTTAGCAAAGGCTCTAGTTAAGAAAAAAATTGATTAAAAACAAAGAATATTGATTACATTTACCTCGCTGAGCAAAAAAAAGTTCACTTATCCTCGCACAAATTACATGCCGTCCTGTAAGCTTACAGATACAGAAAAAATGCTATAAGGCTGCTGATATGAAGCTTGCAGTGAACAAGATTGTTGTAAATGCTCAATGGCAAGTTCATGGATAGGGTAATATCACATCAATAATACAGTAATATCCCATCAATAATAGGGTACCCTCAACTGGGGGATTCAGTGGTGTTCATAATGATAGCCAAAGCCAGGTCATAAACAGTCATAAACAATGGCCAAAGTCACTTGGGCGTTTATGACCTGGTTTACAACCCTGGCGTTTATGACCCCGGCGTTTATGACCCGGCGTTTACTGCCCCAGCATGAATCAAAAAGGAGGCCTAAGTCACCCCAGTTGATGGTAATTAATGTTTATGGTAATATCATATCAATAAAGGAAAAACAAGTAAAAATCATAGAAAATGTCATTTATTCTACCTCTACATCTTCTACAATGAAAGAGGAGGACTTCAGAGTACTGTTAATAATGGATGAGTATGCTCTGCATGCTTCAAATGTTTTGAAATGAAGTTTTATTCCCATTGTTGCCGCGTGTCTCCGGCGGGTGAGGCAAACACGTCGCCTACTTCTACTTGATAGGTTGGCAACAACCTACTTGGGAAGTGGATAATAAGGAGACTAAAATTGATCTTTTATTACTGACAAATGAAACAGAATTTAGATTACAGTTCAATTAAATGGCTCTTGGTTATGAAATGCACACAAGTGTGGTGCATAAGTGAATGAAGAATGTCGGTATACCTAAAGAGTTTTGGAGCATAGGACTAACGAGCATAGGAGTTAAGGAACTAAGGAGAATAGGAAACATGGAGGGTAGGAGCATGGACTAACATACATAGGAGCATGGACAACTAGAACAGGAGCATGGACTAACGTACATAGGAGCATGGACAAGATGCATATGTGATCTGCCATAAAAGAAAGTAAAACTTATTAATTTTATGCATCATAGCCCTAAGACTATAAGATAAAGAATTGGATTAAATATGAACAAGCATTAATTAACAAGCAGAAAAACAGTAATAATCAAGAACCTTATGATGATATCAAACTTGTATTGCAGCAATCAGCTTACTGAAGAATTAATGAACACTAAAATATATAGTTTTGACTGCATGAGCACCATCCCACACGACAGCAGACGGGTAACTAAAGAGCAGCGTCTTCAGGTTGTCTATTTATGTGCCCGACCAGTAATTTTCGCCCATATTAAATGTTAAAGAACTCCCCCACCCCAAACCCTTTCACGAACTGTCATCAAGGCATAAATCAACATACAGAGACGATTTTGGTACCGTTGGATAGGTCAGAATGTCAGCTTTGAAGTGAGACTTAAAACAGAAAAAGTGAATTTTACAATTTTCATCCCAGAAATTCAGGGCGTAAAGGGTTAAGAATAGCATATGGAATTTTTTGACAAGGCCATTCGATAGCTCTCGCAAAGAGCTATAAAATGAGCCTAAATTTGTTTATGAAATGTTTCATCTTAAGAAGTTATTAACAGTTATTAACAAAAAAACGATCAAATCTGTCCCGAGTAGCCCCGGTTGACGGTATAATTTATAATTCAAATTTTATCTAAGATATATTGATATTGCATCTCAAATTTCACTTTACTGCAACTCTGCTCTAGATTATACTATAATTCAGTAGATCTCTATGTTTAACCCTCCCTTGAAATTCCACCCAGCACTTGCCCTAGCTAGGCCCAGCCCCAGCCTAGCCCTTGGCTAGGGCTACTCAAACTTTAGCACTAGCAGAGGAGCTACTAAGTACTGACTTAGTAATAATATTTTGCTCCTAATAATATCGAAACCTTGAATTTTAAATTACACCCAAAGCTAGCCCTAGGCTAACTAGTAACTAGGAGTCTAGGACTGACTAGTGACTAGCATAAGGCTGCACCCAGTGCACTGTACTAGGACTAGCCTAGGACTCACCACACGACACTGGGACTGACGTACGGGAGCTACGATAGTCTTTTTTCCAGGTTATATTTCAAATTGAACGTATACTTGCAGAACCCTGAAATTTTGACATCATACAGAAAAAAAACAATTTGATTGACTGATTTGATTGTATCATTATGCAAGCAAAACTGAAAACAACTTTTTTTCAATGAAGTTTATGGCAACACTCCAGAAACGCCATTGAGCTTGTAAACAATAAACACTTCTTGAAAAAAGCAATCCTATGGTTCTCAGTAAGATTTATTTATTCGTTTCCATACTCAAGTTTGCAAATTTAAGTTTTTTTTCAAGTGTAGAGATGAAAAAAAGACACCCACCGCGCGTTGATACCAAAACAGCCGGTCCGACATTTTTCAAAATTTCATTGCTTTGTTTTGGTTTTTGCAAGGTTTATGCACGTACCTACACTATGTGACTGTTGTCCAATCGTGAGAATTTTTACGAATGTGGATGTGTTTTTTTTTATTTTAGAACGTATTCATTGCAAAAATGTGTCCACTAGCTTACAGATAAATGACTAGTTAACTTAATTAGGCGTTGGCAACACGGGATTGGATTTCAAACCACGAGCGATTTTAAAAGCGTAATTTTTACTTCAATTTAAGAGATTAAGACACCAGTCTTTCATTCGCCTTTATCGAACTAGATAGAAGGGTTGTTGCCAAATCAAACTCAAAGTAGGTAACACGGTTACCTCACCCGCAACGTGAGACATCCACCCGGCAACAACATTCTCAAATCCATTGTATTTGTGGAATTCAACAATTATTTATGATAGTAAGTACTGTAGAACATAATGGATCACTTACAAATAAATAAAATAAGCATATAAAGGATACGGCAATAGAGTATTGCACTTGGCAGATAAGACCACCCAGGACTGCAGCACCACAGGCTTCTCATAGATTTCCTTGACTTCTCCCATCTCAATCTCATCAGGATCGGAGCCGACTATAAGATGGGTCATCAAGTCGGTGATGTGGCTCTCCAACTGTGCCCCTCCATTGCTCAGTAATGTCTCAACCTTTAAATGAAATAAAATAATCAATTAAAGTTTTCCTTTAAAACCTCAACTTACAAGTAAAGGTTTACGTTTCCCTTCAAAAGTTTCATGCTGAGACTACATGATTAAATTTTTGGAAGTGGCTGGAAGAAAATTGTAAACACTTGGTGAAGAAAATCTCTAATTTATAGCTAGAAGATAATACTAGAAACCAAACCAACAATAAAACAACATATAATGGAACTATCACAACAATCATCTACCAAAACTAGAATATTCAGAGCTGTGGTGGTTCAGTGGTGAGAGACTCTATTGCTCACACCCAGCACCCGGGTTTGAGTCCCATCAAGGACAAGGTTTCCAGGAAGCTCAGCTCACAGTCAACTCAGCCATTCATCCAACTCTGGTTGATAAATGAGTACCTGGCTTGTCCAGGGTGTTGTATAATGCAAAAATTGTTCTGGAGGGTCGGCGACCCAGTAATGATCGTGGAACTACCAGTGGCATTAGTGCCCACAAAAACTGACCATCACCCCCTCCCTTACCTAGTAGAGACTACCAGGATGGGCAATTACACACACACACACACACACACACACACACACACACACACACACACACCAAAACCAGATGAACAGAGGTTACAAAGCAGATGAATGAGTCCAACAGTTGATCATCCATAATCATCAAGAGCACAACAGAGGACAAAAAACAAAACAGTTGATCTACTACAAAATAAGAAAAATAAAAACCTTGTCATGAATAATAACCCCTGTAGAAAATCTGGACGGCTTCTAGAAACTATTTCTTTTTATTTTCATGTTATACGTACGTATAGAAGGTTGTAGACTTCTTCCAAATATAACCTCATTGGTCTTACAAGCACAGCCTTAAGCCGCCAACTAACATGCCATCTACAATCTGGAGGATCTAAGAACCACATGCGGGAAGCCCACAATGAGACCATCACCCGAGCGACGTTGGAGGCCGTCACCAGCATAGTTATGCGGTGCCCTGACCCGTCAAGACTGGCAATAGCTGAGGCCCTCATTATCAAGTGTGAGTCTCCAGCTATCAACCTCCAAACTACAGGATTTGTCTGGACACTGAAATTATATTCAGAGCAATTATAACCCTGAATTTCAAACTAGATCCACAATACATTAAGATTTGTACTAGTGTCATTTCCAAAAGTTCAATTTCATGGGATGCAAAATCTTCACCTGCTTGATAATGAAAATTGTATTTTCAAAATGGTGCATTCCATTAAAACATCATTTGGTAACCTGCTTTTTTTATCTCCTGGCACCAGCAAGAAATTTTGCTTGACTTGTTAATAAAAAAATAAGAAAATTGTTGACAAAAAGCATGCCTTAATTTTCACACACTCATGGAGAGAGTCAAATTTCCAAAAAGTAAACAGAATTATCACAAATTTGTACTAATTTTAACACAAAATAATACAGGACCAGAACATAAATTGGAAAAAGTACAAATTTGTGCAGTAAGTTAAGATGGATGTAATGATCAAAAACCTTCACTTTTGATTTCATCACATGAACAGTTACTGGGCAGCAAGGACTTGTATTGAAAAAAAAAATCTGACAAGACAGAAAGAAGTTCACAACTTTCACGTTCACCAAGAACAAATCAAACCAGTTTTGGGCTGACATTTTACACCCAAACAAGATTATTGATAAAATAACACATCTCTTGACTTTACAGAAAGTAGCCATTGTCCCCAGAATAATAGCAAAAAAAATAAGAATGGATGACAATTTGATTTTATATTAGGTTCTTTCTATTTGAATTTGAACTTTTAAAACCATAAGATCATTTGATTGAAGAGGAGCCATTAAGTACTACAGAAGTATCACCAAACAACTGCTTAATGCATTCTAAACTTACATTTTCCTGATACGTACGGTAGTTTTAAACAAATATAACTCTATACTCACTGCAGCGAGTGACAGTGAGCGTATTTTCTCGTTGACAAAAACATGTCACAGACGGACGGACAGACAGACCGGCGGACATGATGAGTGCAATAGTGCCTTTTTTCCATAAATGAGAAAATGAGCTAAAAATTGTGTCTGCCAACTGGTAGATGATAAGTAGAGGTAAGCCACATTTACTGATTGTTCTAACTTGAAATATTCCTATTAGCTCCTGAGTTGACAGAACCAAACATTTTTCCAACATTTTACACCAACCACTGCTTATGTCAAGTCTGATATGTTGATATGTATCAACATCCAGAGTATTACCTCAGTTTCAAGATGCCTTCAAAATTTATTAGAATAGAATTGCAGGCATGGAATTTTGAAGAACAAAAGAGCCAATATTATCAAGTGCAAAATTATTTTGATAGCACCAAGTTAAATGTAAACATAGATAGATGAACATTGTTCATAGATAGGAAAATAGGTATATAGTTCAAAGATAGGTACCGTAAACATTGTGCAATGATACTTACTTCCTTGCTGATAGTTCCAGTGGCATAATACTTGACATCCTTGAACATGTTTGGAACAACTTGCAAGTCTGACAATTTTACATCAATTTCCATTGTTTCAAAGCATTGCAATTATTTCTTTGGACAAAAATTCAATCAAAGAACATGAAAATTGCATTTGGAGCCAACACCTGAAACATCAAGCATTTAGTATTATTATATAATTCAATAAATAGGAACATTAACTCATAAATAGCACCAAGCCAATAATCATGGTCTGATTTGACAGGAAGGTTGATAAAAACTGCAGCACAAATCAAATTACATTCAAATACTCCACATTACCACTCTTATCTATATGCATATAAATTATTGGTGTAGTTTGGCAGAAGCATTTTCTTTTATGCAGGATTGATTTAAGACACCAGGTTGATAATGAAAATTGTATTTTCAAAACATCACAATCCGTTAAAATGTCATTTGGCAACCTGCTTTTTGATCTCCCAGTGCCAGCAAGAATTTTGTTTGACTTGTCGAGAAGACAAATAGGAAGATTATTAATAAAAAGCATTCTGTGGTCTTCAATCAAACCTATATAAATTATTCTACAACACCAGTCAGAAATAATATATACCATCAAACAAGCTAATAAGGGACAATTTTGAGTGTTTTTCATTAATAACTTCTTACCATGAAACATTTCATAAAAAAGTTTGAGCTGATTTTTTAGCTCTTTGCAAGGGCTATTGTATAGCATTTAAAAAAAATCCATAAGCTATTCGTAAGGTGCCAGACAAAAAATAAAAGTGTCCCGAATTACCCCTGGCAACGTGGTAATCCAGGACACTTAAAATAAAACTAAATTTTAAAACGTTTGAAGCATGCAGAGTGTAGGTACTCATCTATTTCTAACAGTAATCTGAAGTCCTCCTTTTCCTTTGTAGATGATGTAGATGTAGGTACAATAAATGACATTTTTTGTGATTTTTACTCATTTTATAACACTTCTCTTCAACTTTACTTCTTGTTGTTTGTCTGTCTGTCTGCTACAAATCTAATAACCAATATTTAACACACTTCTACCTGTCCAATCGATCTGAAATTTGGCACACTTGCATAAAGTTGCACTATTCCATGGCCCATGCAGCCTAGCCCCTTCACCACTTTTGATAAAGAACGCCCTGTGCCACAGAGCTATCAGTAATAATGCTACCTTGCCAGCACAGCTGACCTCAATGTCAGGAGACGGTGCTGTGCCCCTCTGCTGCAGAGCAGCAGACCATGCACCCCATGACTCATTTTTGAACTTCCAGGAGGGTCGAGCTCTGTATTGGACTGTTGAGACCTCAGCTCCACGGCAGGTAGTGACTGGGTAGTGATCACTTCCCATGTCACTCCCTGTGTGCACTGATGCTAGTGGTAAGAGATTTGTAGAGACTATTGAGAGGTCCAAAGTAGAGAAAGAGTTGTGATATGCACTATAAAATGTTGGCAAAGATGGAGGAGTTAGCATAGATAGCATGGTATTGGCCACACTCAGGATGATGTATGTTTTCGGTGAATTTTCCCGTGCATGTTCACTTTTTTTAAGCTATTGCTGTGCACACTTGGCGCAATGTAATAAAAATTGATTCTCTTTGCGCACGTGTTCGTGCAATTCCGGCCATCAATTCTACGTCGCGCTGCCGCGCACGAGCAGTTTGTGGAGGAACAGTCGTAATACTCACATTACTCAGTACAGTATGCCTTTAATTATCTTTCAATAATATATGATTTATCTTGATACAGAAATTTGGTGAATGAGAAATCTAGAACTTTATTTTAGAAGAAATTTTCTCAAAAGTCATATGGCATAATGGCAACACTGAACACCGTCTGTTTACATTTCGTATGTATAATAGCCGCAGTTTACGATTACTGTACGTTCCGTATCCAACAAGGCGGACAAGCGGAAGAGTCAGAAGTAACCCGGACATGTCTTACATTTTATTATTGTCAGTTCGACTCGCGTAGTCAATATACTCGTGTATATTGTCAACTAAAATAGTAGAACTACTTTAGCTTTCTAAAATACGGCACACGGCATATTTTTTTACCAGCATAGTACGGCTCACCACGCAGGTTGTTAAAATGACAAAATAAATTCCCACGCACCTGGCACATCTTCCTGACCATGGGTTTTTGGAAGTGTATTCAAGAAAAGTTTATGAAATAATAAAAATATTTCCATTATCATTCTGAAATAGAAGCGTAATTTCCGTTCTTATATATAAACAGGATTAATAAAATACCTATCAAATCCATCCAATGTCATTCAATTTGTGATGTATGAATGACAGTTTTACTTTGATTCCTATGATGCTCATTTTTACCGGTTGAAGCTGTAGAATTAAATTAAATTAAAAAATTAATTACAATTAAATTTTACTAAATCAAATTTTATTATTTAATAAAAGATGGTACATGCTATAGAATAATATACTATTAGAAAAATATTAAATTAAAAATCTGATTATATTTTTTAAATTAAAAATTAATTTTTATTAAATTAAATTGTATTATTAATGCACTATATGGTATGTGCTCTATGTTTTATATAATGAAATAGTTTCCCATGTTAAATAACAAAAATTTTGTAAAAGACACAAAACATTTAAAAACGCGTGATGGCAGGCAAAATCAGTCAGAATTTGAAGTGAATTTATCAAGATAAATTCAACATAATAGGCAAAAAATGAAAAAAATCAAATCTGGAACCATAGTGCCAATCCATAGGTTATTCAAAAGAACCTGTTCTTATGTCATTTTGAACCGATCAACGCTTCATTACGGACCGATCGTAAAACACACCTTCACCGGCAAAAGCTTTCACACTTCTGAAGAAAGGTGAGCTGAGTCTCAGCTGACAGCTACACTGGCCGTGGGGCGTGGGTGGACCTAATTTGAATTTGAATGCATGCATCGATTTGAAATCCTATTGACTATAATAGACATAGTATACAAGTCATAGAGCCTAAATTTTTAATATCTATAAAAAAATGTACGTTTCTGCATGTATTATAATGCTGTTAACATTAGCAAACTTTGAATTATCTCTGATGCAAGAAATACTTGCATAAATCATTTTATTTTCAATATAAGCGACTGGATGCAACAATCGGTTTGCAA
>NW_025936527.1:0-1057 GCF_000764305.2 Hyalella azteca | reverse complement strand
TGAAAACAAACTGCAATGGGAGAGGATTCGAAAATGTAATTAGCCTACCAGTGAAATGGTTCTTTAGTTCTAAAACTTCATGTAAACCTCTAATGAGTTATGTGCTTCTATATAATATAAGCTCGTGATGTCGAAGTGGTTTAGAATCTTCTAGTGGCCAGCACGGTCTAATCAAAGCTGTCGCCACGAAATAACTACTGTATAATGTACTTGCGGTATCTTCAAATTGTACGTGAATAGGGTTCCTCCATCCATCTCCATTAATATCATATGGAGAATATTTTATGTGATTTGATTTATTTCTGTTTTAAAGGCAAGGGAAAAATTATTTCCAAGTGAATAAATTGTTTTATTTCGTGTTCTAAAACGTAATTTCCTTGTGCAAACCGTTTTAATGCGAAACAGGTCATTATCATTGTTTCATCCGCCAACTCCTGCTTTGAGTGAGGTTTTGTGTTATCGAACATTTAATAAATAATAATAATAATAGCGGTTTCAGCGTTAATTAGGTCGTACGCCTGTCGCCGATTCTTAACATCGCAGAACATTCACAGCATTTTGCGGTCTCGAACTCGCAACTCGCTGCTTCAATTCTGCTGTGCTTAACCGCCCGGCCTCCTCGCCGATTCTGACCAGAAACTGGCGCACAGAGCTGGGATCGAACCCGCGCCTCTCTGCGCCAATCTTGGTACTCTGAACTGTAACCACTGGGCCACCCTGCAGGTCCATCGTTTGTTGCAGGTTGGCCTGTTTTTCTAGAAAAGAACTTCAGAACTAATTAATATTTTTATGTTGCCGATGAGTAAACTGAAATTTATTATAGGAAACATAGGACTGATGGAATTATTTTATTGCAGATGAGCGAGCGGGAGGTTGCGGCCGTGAACGAGTGGATGGCTTCAGGTAAAGCGGTGCATCTCATGAGGGATCACCCAGCTCATGACGCCCCTGTCATGGGGGGCATGTTCGGGGTGTACCAGCCCCCCGACATGCTTCATGTCTTCGAGGACATCCTGGACAAGCTTTTCGTCTTGCATCCAGCGAATGATCAGGATAA
>NW_025936526.1:0-725 GCF_000764305.2 Hyalella azteca | reverse complement strand
ATTCTAAAGGCTTTTAAATAAATATGGCAACATTTTGTGACGTTTCGTTGTTTCTGACACGTAGTGCGGTGTTTTGAGAGTCACATAAAGCAAACAGAACTTGAGTAACGCATACAGTTATTTTTTTATAGTTTTTCATTTCTCGATGCGTCCTTAATGTGAAATATACCACGTTTACCCTACCTTTCTCTGCAAGACTGCAATGATGTCAAGCCCTCCTGTCCTGTCTGACACCTGGTACTTACAATCTTTTAATGTTAACTAAGCAGGGAGACACTGTGAGCCTGTGAGGGAGTAGTCAGCGCAGCAGAACCAAATGTTGCCAGAACACCTCCAAAATGTGTATCAAACCTACACATCCACTAGTACCGTATATTGATTTTACCATACAATTTTATTAGGCAATGAATTCATTTTTTCCGCTGGTTCCAAATGGAACCGCTTGGCATTAATTGGCTGAGGCAGCTGCAAGGTGAATAAATTCCAACAAGACGATAGCCCATAGGCCTAGACACCTCTAATCTGCCAAGTCAATGTTTGTCGGCGACGGCACACTATGTCTTTGCATTAAACTTATTTGAAATTATTAAAAGCAAATAAATAATTAGAATTATGTCCTAAAAATGATTGTATGAGAGTGATTTTAATTAAGGACTGTGAAGGTTAAAATGAACATTTTAGCTGCCATCGTGTTAAGGGAGGGGTTATTACCTGGTGATACCCTA
>NW_025936525.1:0-404 GCF_000764305.2 Hyalella azteca | reverse complement strand
CATTACTCAGCGTAAATGGCTTTTCATTAAAAATTACCCGGCGACACATCTTTAAAATGGCCGGCGATGCTTTGGGCTTAAAAATCCATATATTGGCGACGCTGCATCCACCCTCTGCATAGTGGAAAATTGGGATGTCTATTCCCATTAGTGAGCTGCAGAACTATGTGCAAGATTGGCCCGGGGGAAATTCATTGTGTGAAACATGAAAAATAATTATGATCACAACTCTGCATGAGGGCATGAGCTATGTTTGAAGAAGTGCACCACAAATCCAAATGCAGTTAGCAAGAAAACACATGACGTCTGAGCATAGTGGCAAAGCAGAGAGTTTTTTAGATTCTCTCTCAAGTTCATTTGTGAGTCCTATAAGTAGACCAGTAAAGTATCCTGGATACCAGCAG
>NW_025936524.1:0-1459 GCF_000764305.2 Hyalella azteca | reverse complement strand
AAGACCACAACTTTTTTTGAAATTACATAAAGACTACGAGAGGCAGGAGCCAGCAATTTATGGTGAGTGAAGCAAGAGTATAGACCTGTATTTTGCATGTTTCAATTCAAGTTTAATTTAGCTAGTAAAAAAATGGCATCATTTATAAAAAAAAGTGGTCTAAGTTACCCCATTTTACGGTATCAATTTTGGCCGGTCTCTATGGTTCGCTATCATTTTTTGCCATCGTTTACAAAATAGGACCACTAGCTGATTAAAATGCAACGTCGACGCTCATGTCCCGAATTAAATGCCATCAATGATGTAAAGATATGCATTAATTGAAGAGTTATTGAGCAGCAATTTATTGAATTTATCGAGCAGCATTATTGAATTTATTGAGCAGCATTATTGAATTTATTGAGCAGCAATAATTATGACATATTGAGCAGCAATTTATTCAATATTGATGCTTCGGGCAATCAGAGAAAGGACGCAACCAATTGCAAGAAAAGGCCCTAGATACAAATGGGGAGAAGGCCCCACACGTACATGGACAATATGCTCCATACCTGCGGGAAAAGGTAACTAACACTATCCCTAAACAAAAAAAAGATTAAAAGGTAATACGAAACAAGGTAAAAAGGTAACACGAAAAAAAGAAAAAAGGAAACATGATCCCTTAACAACAGAGGCAGTGGCCTCAAACACGAGATAAAGAGGCCTCACACATGGCGTAGAGGCATCAGTCATGAGTAAGAGGTTATACATTCTCAATAAAATATTGTTCCCCCAGGTTCCCCTGGAAATAACTCTTAGAAATAAGGTTCCCCTTATAATATTTTCACTGGGAACCTTATTTCTAGCAGTTATTTCCAGGGGAACCTAGGGGAACCATATTTTATTGCACGTATTTCTACTGTATACTCATGGCAGGCAGGCCCTACAAGTGGCAGGGAAGCCATACACATGGCAATGATATACCCAATACATCAGGTAGGTCCTACTTATAGAAGAAACTTAGAGAGAGGCCCCGGACATGGCGAGAGGGCCCCACACATGACAGGGATGCCCTATACATAGCAAGAGTGCCCCATGCCAGTATATGTGGGCCTGTGTAACAGGAGTCGTGGCCAGCGCACCTGCCTCTGCATTACCTGAGCTCATCAAAATTAATCAGCGTGACAGTGTGGCGCTCGTCGCATCTTTTTGTTTATTGCACGTTCCTACACTCAGAAGAATGAATGGGTCATTTTGTCCAAATAGTGACATACTTACTGCATGTAGCACTGATATGAACATTCAACTGCAAAACTTCAGTAGTCAATAATTTGCCAGCTTAAAAAACTGGCTTCAACTATATGCGCAAATCACTTGGGCTGTTTAGCGCATTTTCTCATTTATGGAAAAAATGCAATATTGTGCTCGCCATGTCCGTCCGTCCGTCTGTCTGTCTGTCTGTCTGTCTGTCCGTCCGTCT
>NW_025936523.1:0-1174 GCF_000764305.2 Hyalella azteca | reverse complement strand
TTTAAATTTGAAAGTCGAAATTTGCGATGAAATTTGTTGAGGTTGAATCTCCAAATTTGAATCCAGAAATCCGAGTTTGCCTGAATTTTCTGGTCCATGCCTTCTATTTTAGAGGCTCGTGCCTACACCAACGTACAAATCAGGGTCCGAATCACTGAGTTTAATTTTTAAATCTCAATCTGAATCTACGACTCTGAATGAGCGACTGAATCTTCATACCTGAATTACAAACTCAAATCATTGGGTTAAAATTTTGCAATTTAAACAATAGAGTTTCAGTCTATAATTATAAATCTGTACCTAAGAACCTGAATACTAAAATTTAGTCCCTCTGCTGTTCTGACTTTGCGAAATAGAAGCTTAACGCTCAGCTTTCGAATATCGTTTGATCGTGAAAATATCTTCTGATCTGCAAGATTCGTACGATCGTGAAAGCATTTAAAAACACTTTTCGGTAATCGTTGTTTCTATGGAAAATATTGATGATCGACATTTGTTCAAGTTATTCATTAATGATAACTATCTATCTCACCTGTATATGTTTCCTTAAATTTGTTTCGACTTTTGTAAAAAGAGGNCCTATGACGCCATTGCTATAAATTAAATTTTCAAACCCTTTTCCTTCTCATATAAAAATTTATCCGCGCCTTTTGGGAAGCGATCGAAAGCTTGAAATCGGACTTTAGCGGATGTCTCTGCTTCCGCAATATGCTGCAGTCAGTCTTCGGGGATGCATGCCACAGGCCAGCATTGCCCAAGACCAGCATATTTTTCATCCTCCTTTCCGTGCGTAAGCCTGCTAAAGGGCAGAGTAGACTAATTGACTACAGCTGCTTAGGTGCCAGGATGACAATATCTACAGCATTTAGATGGTTGATGTTGACTCTAGGGCTGATTTGAGCGTTAATTCGCTGGTCTACGGCTGCGCACCCATTGTAGCTGCGCTATTTGGCCTTCATTTGGTTACCAGGTTCACGCTGGCAACGTATAGAGTGCAGAGCTGCGTTGACTCCCGGTTATTTTATTCGATCAGCGGTTGCGGTTGTAGTGGCCAAGACTCCGCATCGTGAATTTAGTTCGAATGTGATTAATTTTATTACCTCTATTACCTATTTTTCATGTCGATTAATTGTTTGCAACCGTTGCACCTCACGATTTCTTTCTGAGTGGCGGG
>NW_025936522.1:0-434 GCF_000764305.2 Hyalella azteca | reverse complement strand
ATACTTAAGAAATTGGTTTAAATCTTGAGTAAATGAGGAAATTAAAAATGAACTGATTCTAAAAACGCTCTGGTTTGCCACTATGTGACCAGGCCAGGACATGGCCACTTGGGACTTGGCCAGGCCACCAGGGCCATGATGGGGGCTGAGGCCAGGGGCAGGGGTGCTGGGTGCAGGGCCATGAGTCATGGAGAGGCGGACTGTGGAGTGTAGTATTTATAAAAGAATCTCCTCTTTTGTAATATTGAAATGATAGGCCCGGCATAGTGGCAAACCACAGATTTTTTAGAATCAGTTCATTTTTAATTTCCTCATTTACCCAAGATTTAAATCAATTTCTTATGTATGATAGGGTAAACGCGGTATATTCCGACATCGTAGGTAATTCCGTCACCTCTCCAGCTTTTCCTTTATATTAAGCTTTGTTTTAGTTC
>NW_025936521.1:0-390 GCF_000764305.2 Hyalella azteca | reverse complement strand
ATTGACTACGTACTCCACAAGTGGAAAGACTCTGCCAAGTGGGCATACCATATATGCATATTGCGTATCAACTAATCCACCTCGTTGGCAATATGCTGAGTTTGAAGAAAAAAGATCAACTATTTCGACTTCAGGATATAATAGTACATGGAAAAGAGAATACTTCATGGATGGTGAAGAAGTGGGGAATGTTAAATTCTTTCGGATGAATACTCAAGGAGGTTTTGCTATCAGAGACCACGAAGATTTCAAATATATGTATCATGTCAATGGTCAGTCTGACAACAACAACGGAGGCCATGGAGTCGGTGGAAATATGGCTTCGTCAGCTGTTGAATTTGGAAGTCTTACTTGGGCTGCCACAAGTTCATGGACGATGATAGCTGGTGG
>NW_025936520.1:0-3250 GCF_000764305.2 Hyalella azteca | reverse complement strand
AGAATCGTTCGTCGTTTCCTCGTGCGGGCGCCAACGAGAGGAAGATGCATGCATGTGGCTTGCGTAATGCCATCTTTGCTGGGCCTTTCTCTCGATTATCTCGGTCAAGAAGCTGCTCAGTTTTCCGAAATTTATTTTTCATTTAAAAATGAAAGTGTCTAACAAACCTATCAGGCCTTTAACTGTGATTTAAAGTAATTTGGAAATTTCATTTTCCGATTGGAAGGACTTAGTGCAAAATAAGAAAGAATGTGTGCAGAAAGCTTCAACACGAGAGTGCTAATTATATAAATATGGATGACAAGTTATTATAAAGAGTCCAAGGTAATTTTTGCCAAAAATTTAGTTACTAATTCCTTGGTAACTTGAAGTAACTTAAAGTATCCTGAGTTAGTAACTTGGACAATAATTAGATCTAATAGATGCATTTTAGAAATCTCTGCGATGAAAATGTAGTTATAAGGCCTGGACTATATATACGTTCTGTACAAGAACTAGCACTTGCTACTCCGGACAAAACTCTAACGCCCACGTACACTGATTTCACCCCGCTACGGGGATTCGTGTAGCAAGAACAAAATGCGACAGATTGCAGGAATAAGATCATGCAATTTGTACGCAATAATGTCTATAAGTCTAAGATTTCTGGTTTCACGAATTAAAACTGTATTTCAAGTAAATAAAGTGGTAGTTTCAAACATATATATATGCATTCGACCATATGGTATCAGCATTTGAAATACTCCAAAGTGATACTGCATGTGAACTGTCAGGAAAAATGATTGGACCCGGGTTTCCATGCGTTACTATTACCGTCCCGTGAAGAAAATATGTCTATATAATCTATAAAACATTACTAATGACGCCTGTCTTTATTGTTTGCACTTTGTTCTAGAGGCTTGCTGCAGAGTCCGCAGCACTTGCACCGTCGCATGTAGCGATGTTTGAGCTGCAGCGCTGGCGCTTAGACCCATCCGCAAAGTAATACATTTAATGAAATTCGCATATTGACACGAATTTATTAAGTCAATCAAGCACTCAGTCTCAATGTATCAAGTTATCCGTACGGTATCAGATATAATTGCTGCTGAGGTACGAGTATAGAGTACGAATACAAGAGCTCCAGTCCGGAGTGTGCAAGCACACCCCCGAGACCGGCAGCAAACTGCGCGTTGCGAGGAGTGTCTCTGAGGACTGCGTGTTTTCGTGCAGATATTTTTTGTCTTTTTTTATGTATTTATTATTTAAATAGCAAACAAATCAAGTCATGATGTATTAAAATAACCAGAATGCCGAGTACAATCTCCAGAATTTTGCTTCTAAATAGCATTGTAGACACGAAGAGCAGGCAATTGTATGTGTATTGATAAATTGAGGTGGTATATTCGCGCCAATTGATGTTACATGAAACGAAAACTCTGTGAGAAACTCAGAAGCAGAAAAGTTTGAAATGAGTAATAGTAGTAGTAGTAGTAGTAGAATCGTTTGCGGGCGCTTCAGCTTGAAAGAAGTAGCGTTAGACGGTGGAGAAGAGACGAAGTGACAATTAAGGAGGGACAGGTGAAAAACAACAGAAACTAAGACACTCGAACAAGAAGTCGCTTACACGGGACTTCGGCCGCCCGCACGAGACACACAGAAAAGGGAAATGTAAGGTAGCCTACCTACATAATAACTTAATGTAAGGAATCCTACCTACATAATAACTTAATGCAAGGAATCCTACCTGCATAATAACCTAATGTAAGGAATCCTACCAACACAATAACTTAACCCCACATTAACTGAGACCTGCAGTCAGACACCGCGAGCTCAACGGTGGGGCGCTATAGGACTATAGGAGCTCGAAATCCCATAGGACTTCTGACGAGCATAGGCACGCGTCTCAAGTCCCCCTTGAGAGGATTTGAAATGAATTTCGAACAGGAAATTTCTAAACGAAATTGCAAAAATTAATGTGATAGAATCAACAAAACCCATCACTGCTTACCTCGTGTTCCGCGTCACGAGAGNCCAGGTGGAAGTCTAGTATATATTTCAAACTATCGACAGTTATTAAAAGATCCGGTAGAAGGACCTGTTATTAGATCCATGGACAAGTCACAAAAAGTACAAGAATCGGCGACAGGCCACATCAGGCCAATTCTTCAGCGCCGACTTCACTATGCTATGCTATGCTATGTCTGTCTCTTATACACATCTAGATGTGTATAAGAGACAGACCAAGGACCTATTAAAACTATAACTTGAATATTAAAGGTTGTGTGTTCAAGTGAACAGATGGCATATCCAAGCGGCAGAGTAATCCAACATGTACAGATCAAGAAGCGTTTAGACGATGCTAAAACATGAGAGGAATTTGATATACCGTTTGTCCAGTTCAGATATGGCATCAGTCATAAACATGTTTGCAATTGTAGAAGCGTCTATGCAATATAAATTCATGGCCCGCAGCTTTGATCTCCAAAAAGTTTTGAAGCGTGAAGGCAAAAAGTATCCCAGACCTATTATATCAGAATAGGTCTGAAAGGGGAATAGGCCTAAAATCGCGAAGCAGAGCGAGAAAAATAATGTGAAGAAAATACTATTCATCTATACTTCAATCCTATAATTAATTTGGCACAATAAAAAGGTTTACATCGATGAAGATACATATCTACTATAGTGTAAGGTCATGTGACGTCATATACAATGTCATATATATCTCGAAACTACGTGACGCTTTTCCAGGCACAATCACCGACAGATTTAGCCAGCCAACCATTCCGCACAGGTAAAATGAATAATAATTATTAATGAAGAAGATGAAATGCCTGCGTAAGCAAATCAAGAGCAACTAGCGTGGAAAAGTACCTACATTGCACGAAATATCCTATCTATAGCATAGGTGCATAGCATGTTGTGTTCACTACATCTGAGCTACTTCATTACGTCACTTGACATCGAGAGCTTCATTTCTCTGGTGCAACATGAAGTTTTCTCTCAGGACGCAATCCGTTATCTCTGTGTAGCGCTTGATCAGCTTACGCGTGGCGTGCACGAAGTGGAATTATCTTAGCCTTCAAAAGCGTTCACAGTAATTTTGTTATAAAATTTTTTTTGTTTTATCAAAATGAACGTGCAAATTGCTAATACTCAGCAAATTGTCCCCGAGTTTCCATTGAGTTTGATTCTTCTAATCCGAAACGATAAATAGCTGCTTCGAGGCCGTGCATCAAAGTAATACTCGCGGACGCCTGGGGATTAGATA
>NW_025936519.1:0-1097 GCF_000764305.2 Hyalella azteca | reverse complement strand
ATTTTTTCGCGTTTTAATATATTGACACATACAAAAAAGCTTCCAAAGTAGCAATTTCATTTGGAAATTAACGTTTTTTCGCCCTATGAATGTATCAAGTGAAGATGATGGAAGAACAATAACAGTTTATACTTTTTCGTCTTGTGTATGAAACTGAGCTTATGAAAAGTAAAAGTATGCTAATAATCATCATATCAATATCATCATACGAGTTATCATTTGTTTGCGCGAATACAAAGCCAATAAAAAACGAATTAAGCAAATTAAAAAAAATAATCCATAAAAACGGCCAGAAATATATTAAGAGTCCAATAAATCAATTCCCACACGGAAATAACTTTAAATAAATAGCTAAAAATAATATAATTTTTTGATAATCGAATATTAATCGAGGCATGTGATACGCTTTGAAAACTATTAGCATCAAGTACAATAAAATCTAAATCTAATCTAATATATTTTTACCGGTTTTATCAAGTACTATATAATCTAAATCTAATCTAATATATTTTACCGGTTGTGCACCACCGACTTGCAGGCTTGGTCTGGCAGACTGGCAGGCTGGAGGAAAGACAAGCCCTGCCCGCGGTCTCGTGATAGCGATAACAAACTTGAGGACGGACTATCGCCTGAACATTTGAAAATACAAAAAATTTAGGACAAATTTTATTTTAGGGAGTAACTCTTTCTATCTTTGGTAATGTAAACTTCTAGATGAAATAATTTAAGTGAGAGAAGTATCATTATGGAACGCTTGGACTCAACAGGGGCGCAAAAGGGTGAAATGAATCAAGGATAAATTTCATGAAAGATTGATTGCCGATAATTTGTATGGATGATAAGATATGCTAAAAATAATTTATGTCCTTGCAAGGAAATATAAGAGTTGGATGAAAATTTTCAGATGAGAAATAATGTACTTCTTTGCAACATTGCTATGTAATCGTTAAATATGTTGTCATGATAGTTTCATATAAAGTATCATCATTTTTAGACATTTAGTTTTCTGAGCGTAAAAATAGCACTCAATGTGAACATGCAATTCATAACAGTTAGTACTTTTCACCGTAGATACCGTCGGTGGGGCAACATCTGCT
>NW_025936518.1:0-869 GCF_000764305.2 Hyalella azteca | reverse complement strand
GACGTTTGATGACGTCACGACGTTTGATGACGTCACGACGCTTGATGACGTCGCGACGTTTGATGATGTCGCGACGTTTGATGACGTCATGACGTTTGATGACGTCACGACGTTTGATGACGTCACGACGTGGGATAAGTTCACATTTGAAGCTAAAAACGGCAAGCGCTCTTACACAAGCGAAGCAACTCGTCTTCACTGCCTCACCAAATGTTGCTCAGTCACGAGTGAGTTTCAAAAGGTACGCAAAATACATTGTAGTGTGGCATCGCAGTCAGGTAGGGTTATTTTAGAGCCACATTTTCGGCCTCAGAATTGTTGGCTGCATGAATTCGTTCTATGCGAGTCTGTGTATGGGACATTTGTTAGACAGATATTATCCCTTATCCATAAGACTTCAAATTATCTCGAGATCAAAGTGTCTCTAAACTGTGTGGGTGATCTCTGTCTAATAAGGGTGGTTAAATTGTATCAAAACTGTGAGGTCAAAATGTATCAAAACGGAGTGATCAAATTGTGTGGGTAAACTTTATCTAAACTGTGCTGGTAAACTTTTCATTACTGCTTGGTAAATTGTGTCTGATTTGTGTGGGTAAACTTTGGTTGGTTCAAACTAATTGTGAGTCGAATAAAAATGTAGCAAGAAGACGGGGATCAAGATTTAAAGTTGCCAAAGGAAAAGGCGTAGGAATAAATCTCACGATGGAAGGTTGTTAAACTAAAGACGTTATTTTAATATTGGAAATTTCATTCATTAGAAGTGGAAATCTTCATTTAAAATCAAAGGAAATAAATGATTAAATCAGCGGAAGGTAGCCAAAACAGCGCCTGGCGTGAGGAAAGAAAGGTACTCAAATGTCACGCTGAAT
>NW_025936517.1:0-3373 GCF_000764305.2 Hyalella azteca | reverse complement strand
AGCGCATTGAACGACCACAATATTTGCCGTTTAAAGAAGCAATCACAGAACACAGGATACGTGCCTATCGCGCACTCCGTGAACCATGAATATTTGAAGCCGTGACTAGCATTCAGAAGCGCGAGGCAACAAGCTGCCTTTTCCTAGGCGACGTCCCGACTCTCGAGGACAAAGAAAGCTGCCGAGAAACCCGCCGCCCCGACGCTGCGCCAGCATACGGGGGATAAGCAGCTACTGGATACAGAGGATGCTTCCGTAAATACAACCGAAAACAAAACGAGTTTTTGGTTGCAATAAATTACACTTGGCATATTAATCAAATTTGTTGTGAAGTATAAAAATTAGTTATCCGTTACTTGAATTCATCCATTCATGGTTCTTCATAGTAACTCATTAAAAGAATTTGAACGATAACAAATTTCCATTCTAGATGGACCTGCAAATCATTTTCACTAAAAATAAATTCAGGGCGCATCAGAGAAATTCACTTTTTTGGATGGGGTTAATTGTGAACTAAAATATTGGCGACGTCGGTACTATCAAATTTTCTACAGAAAGATTAATTAAAATTTCTTCTGACATACCCTACATTTTCTTCTTTTGAAATACCCCACAGAAAGAAGAGATAGCGCGCTGGCACAAATAGTTGACCTAATCCAGTCATTACCAAAGTTGTTTCGATGGCAAAAGTGCAATTCGGCCACATTCACTGCAGGATCGTGACTCTGTGGCGGGAAAGCGTAAAAAAACCCTCCTTTCGGAGCTTAAAAAGTTCCAATGACTTCCCTCTGTGCAAATCAAATAAAAGAGATCAAAACGTTTCAGCCTTATTTCCATCAACGCTCCTAAGTAGCAAAAATCATTCGTAAGAAAAAGACATCCATACGAAAAAGGTTCATGTATCACAGGCATTAAATAGGCACAACTACCCTCAACAGCTTGCACAGGTGATGAGTCATTGAGATATGCCGAGTGACGTGTCTTGAAGCGAAGATAAGGTGGAAACGCAACAGATTGCGTCAATAGATAAATCTGTGTAACAATAAAGAGCAGCCTTACTTTTCATACTGCAATTTTTTTCTGGTAAAATCCGTATGAAGAAGCGATATAGTTATAAGGAAAAAAGAAAAATCATCACTTCACTTCATAAAGGCATTCGCGATCAAAGAAGGAATTAGCAAGAGAATATGCAAGTCAATTGAATATGAAGCGATGTATTTTTAAAAATAGGGAGAAATATAATGCAATACGGCTTAAAAATTCAGAAGCCTAATGGAGTTAATTTTACATATGTATTAATAATCATTGACTAATAATTATTGAGAATTATTTGCTTCATTTCATTCATCACAATTCACAACCAAGTTAACCAGGCGATGCAACGGTTGTTAAGTGACAAGTAGCTGGTTAACCCGGCATAGCAGAGCAAATCGTTATTTAATAGCAGACAACAGTAAAAAACGAACAAAATCCATAATTACATCGACATGATTTAGCTGGGAGACTGCTTCTTTTCTACGCAGTCGAAGCTAAACATGATTTTTTGCGAAATAAAATAATGAAATTCAGAATATTGAAGTATTTTCCACTTTATAATCTAATTTCTAAAACAAATTAGTCCAGAAGAAGTGTGAACGTTTAATTACTCCAAAAAACATCAATGTTTTGAGAGATAAATTCAAATTAGCATTGCTCAAAACTTGGCAATACAATTTTACCGACTCAATAAAAACATAAGAAAAAAATTGTAACATCTGAGCTCACTCGATTAACTTAATAAACATTAAATGAGAATATTTTAATCACACAATCTCACCAATTATATCAGCAGAGTAACGGGAGGCGCAGATCCACAGCAGTCGACAATCTACCGTATTGCTGCTAGTTTGAATGAACCAATAAAGATATATGACAAAACATTCTAGATGTATGAAGCCGTTACTGGATCTACTAATTTGGAGATGAAAAAAGTAGGTAACTTTTACTAGAAAATTATATAAGTAAGGTACAATTTACTTGATCGTCTACGGTTACGTTAATATGCTGGAAAGGAAATAATAAAATGCAAGAACTGAATTCAGAAACTAATCGCCTACTCACAAGTGCTTATACCGCAAGAATTAAACACTGTCTAACTAAGAACGAACATTTATGAACAGTATTAACTCAGCTCAAAACCGTTCTGCTCACCAAAATCTTGACCGGTAAATGAGGATATTTACGGAGCTATTCATTGTAAAGTTTAATTAACTCGGAAAATTGTTTCCGTTGTTATTAAAATGCAGGTTTAAACCTCATTTTTGCGTGAAAGTAAATTCACTTTCAATGCATACAGAATCATAATTCCTTGATCAACCAAAATAGAACGAATTAACTAACTCAAATCAACGCTCCCGTTTACGCATGTTTGGCAATTCATGAATGATTTAGCAGCTTAAATCCGCATTCAGGCTTCACAAGTCCTCTCAAATAAAAACCAGAAAGACTTATGAACAAGCGTTGCTTAAGAAATGATTCAAATAAAAACGAAATTGAAATAAGCAAAGTAAATAGCTACAACGACCAAAATCTGATCACCGTCAGTGAGAACCGAGCGCTACCGCCACAACACAGCACTGCTTCACACGACCATCAGACAGCGACTAGCAGCTCCAGTCTTCATGACTAATAATGGCGCTCCCAACGAGCTGACGCGTCGGCACAAGTTAGGTAAGTTGGGATGGCTGGCTACTGTAAGCGGTGACCTCACACAATATCCGTTGTTGCTACGATATCGCTATTCCTGAACTCGAATGCTGCAACTCACATGGCTAGCTACGTCATAGTATCGCTGATCATGACTTTGATTCCATGATCTCCGGTCACAATTTAGCTACAGTGATTTAAATCGGGAATAATGTACCATATACATTTAACACAAGGAAATTAACTCCTAAAGTGGTTGGAATGACGTCATTTGATACTCAACATATTGTTAAAATCTTGAATTGACGAAGAGCAGGAATAACCACAATCAAGTGTATAAAAATTATAAAAAAAACATACGAGGTAATAGGCAAATTAAAGACCAACTTTAATTCGGAGTTCGTAGGCGTAAGATCATTACACGTTTAAGAAAATGCTGCATGTACCATCACACGGAAGTAAATGCCTCATTGGCGACTGCTCGACACTTACGAAACTTGAAAAACGAAATGATATCAAAACACCGGCCGCTCATCGAAGGGATGTAAGCTTGGTAGCTCGGCATCATTAGGAGGGTGATTGGTGTATAATTGAGCCACTCCTTCCTAGGTGACCATCGACGAAACCTGCACGACTGCTCTGAAGCCAACTGGATCGCAAGCAAGTCGCGCCGGGCAAAAAATTGTGC
>NW_025936516.1:0-438 GCF_000764305.2 Hyalella azteca | reverse complement strand
GGTCATTTGCTGAAAAATAATTAATCGTTGGTAATTTGACCAGATCTGTTTTTACATCTGTTGATAATTCGAAAGAAAGCGTACAGGAATCTAAGCACTTCATGTATGGATGTTAACAAACTTAATTCTTATTGCCAGTTAATTCCAAATTAACTCTTGTACCTCTCAACCTCTGAAAATCTGAATTCCCGCTCCTTAATTTTAACCTCTGAACTCTTGATCCCTTCAAACTCTGAAAGCTGAACTCCCTCTTCCATCGACCTCTAAAAGTCTGGACTCTTGCTTACTTCAACCTCTGAAAGTCTGAACTTTCGTTTCCTTCATCCTCTGAACGTCTGAACTCTTGCTTCCCTCAACCTCTGAAAGTTTGAACTCCCGCTTCCCTCAACCTCTGAAAGTCTGAACTCTAGCTTCCCTCAACCTCTGAAAGTCTGAACT
>NW_025936515.1:0-745 GCF_000764305.2 Hyalella azteca | reverse complement strand
TCAATAAAGAGTATAGACGATGGGCATCTAATAAAGACGATGGGCATCCAATGAAGACGATGGGCATCCAATAAAGACGATGGGCATCAAATAAAGACGATGGGCATCCAATGAAGACGATGGGCATCCAATGAAGGCGATGGGCATTCAATGAAGACGATGGGCATCTAATAAAGACGATGTGCATCAAATAAAGACGATGGGCATCCAATAAAGACGATGGGCATTCAATGAAGACGAAGGGCATCCAATGAAGGCGATGGGCATTCAATGAAGACGAAGGGCATCTAATAAAGACGATGTGCATCAAATAAAGACGATGGGCATCCAATGAAGACGATGGGCATCCAATGAAGGCGATGGGCATTCAATGAAGACGAAGGGCATCTAATAAAGACGATGTGCATCAAATAAAGACGATGGGCATCCAATAAAGACGATGGGCATCTAATGATGACGATGGGCATCCAATGTAGACGATGGGCATTCAATGAAGACGATGGGCATCCAATGAAGACGATGTGCATCCAATGACGACGATGGGCATTCAGTGAAGACGATGGGCATCCAATGAAGACGATGGGCATCCAATGGAGACGATGGGCATCCGATATGGACGATGGGCATCCAATGGAGACGATGGGCATCTAATGGAGACGATGGGCATCCAATGAAGGCGATGGGCATCCAATAAAGACGTGCCTCCAAGAAAGACAATATTAATCCAGCAAAGTACTTGTTCTTC
>NW_025936514.1:0-833 GCF_000764305.2 Hyalella azteca | reverse complement strand
CAATCAATTTATCGACCTCGTGACGTCACTCAGGTCGTCCCAGTCGACCATAGGTATCACTTAATTATTGCTCAGAGAAACTCAGACGCGAAATCGTCTCCACTTTAGACGTTGGTAACGCATATTTTGTGTTTAAAGGTATGTGATGATATATCATAAAGGAATATCAGAGGCAGTGGTATGGGTATCGCTCTCGGGTATCATTTTTGACTGTCGAATTGCTTTGAGAAATACTTCACCAGCTTGTATTTTTCATCACAATCGCCGCCTCCAATCCTTACTGCAGCTCGCTTGCACACCGGCTTAAAAAATAGGAAATATTAAGTTATCCTGTATCCACATCAGTAATTATGAAATTACGGTAATAGTGTGTCATGATGTGATTACTTAAATTTGCAAATGCATTTACCAGTAAGCTTTAGTGAAATAATATATGTACGTTTAAAAATTACTTTTTAAAGACAACATTTCTAAAGAATCCAGTGTCTCCAATGTTAAAGATGTACAATGAATTTCTCATTTTATTTTCGAATATTAAAAAAAATTAATTTTCAAATTTTTTAATATATAATTTTTTTTCAAATTATTTATTCTGTCAATTGATTCATACATTGCCTTCTATTTCATACAAGTGTGCAAAATTTCAGATCAATTGGACAGGTAAAAGTGTGTCAAATGTCAGTTATAAGATTTGTAGCTGACAAAATTATTTTTTAAATTTTTTAATATTAACATAACATAACATAAGTATTACATAACATAGTGATGTCAGCGCTGCAGTGTAGGCCTGATGTGGCCTGTCGCCGATTCTTTTCCTTTTCGTGCCTTGTTCA
>NW_025936513.1:0-1258 GCF_000764305.2 Hyalella azteca | reverse complement strand
TAGACAAGAAAATAGAGCGTAAGTAATTACGTTCACTTAGAGAGTTTTGAAAGTATAGCCGATGATCACTTTAGGAAGCTCGCGCTGCGCCAGCAAGCCGCCACCCGAGCCAGCATGGACCATAACTGTGTGACGGATGTTATGCCTGCCCGGAGCCTGGGTGCTGCCAGCTCCGGGCACTCAAGCAGAAGATGCTTGACGGTGTGGGGGAGTGGATGACATTGGGGGCACAGGTCCGAGTGAGTGCTGTCCAGGCGGTGTTTGTAAGAGTTTAGCGAGGGATGGTGACCGCCGCATCACTCAAGGTGCACTCTGTCTGCATGGTTTAACTGCTGTTCTGTATGGCTGATGTCTGGCGGTGTGTTGTCTATGATGTTGATTGGTGGATTTGAGAGTCATCTATGATATTGTTAATTGGTGGAATCGAGAGTGCGGTCTAGGGTAGATGAATGTGTGTTTGATGAAGTTGACTGGGTCAGTGAGCAGGGGTAGGGAGTAGAGTATTGTGACGTAGGGATTATAAGGAGTGTTCACTATTTGTCTGGGTGTTGGGATTAGGTTCCGAAGGTGGGGGCAGGAGCTGAAGGGGTTGAGGAATGCTGATGCAAGGAATTGGAGGCCTCTCATGGCGAGGATATCTACCGATGTGCACGCCTTGTTGAGGTGAAGTCATGTTTAGGAGGCGAACTTTTGTTTCGTCATCAACATGACTGGATATTTTGGTCTGAGTGCTACTTATTGCACTTATGACTGCTGTGTTTTGCATGGGTTGCATGTGATTGTGGTGTGTGGGTGAAATAATGGGTGCCCAGGCTGGACAGGCACAGACCAGCAATGATCGTAAATTTTGTTTGTACACAAGGGGTTTCCATGTTCTGTCCGAATGTTGTTCCTGTGAGAGCTCTAAGTGCGCCTAGGCCTGCATTTTGTTTTGATGATCTGTATGTATGGCCCGCAAGACATGGAAGTGTTTTAAGTGACACCTAGAATCTTGGTTTCATGTGTGTGTGGTATGATGGTGTTGTTTTGTGTGACTATGAGTTTGCGTTGATGCTCCTTTGTGGGGTGTGTTAGCAGTGTCCTTGTTGATTTAGCCCCTTTTGTCTCCCTATGGGACAAAGTTGTCCCATCTGTTTTCCTCTCTGTTGTCCCTAAAGCACCACCAAGTGGTACCACTCACGTCTGTACCCCACAGGAAACCAGCTGGCCGTGGAACCTGGTACGGGGGAGAGGCTCTACAACTACAAGTACGGCCAGG
>NW_025936512.1:0-335 GCF_000764305.2 Hyalella azteca | reverse complement strand
AAAAAATATAAGGGTCAAATGACACACGAAATCACTGACTGGTCAGGCCACCATTGGTTTACCCTGCTCAGTAGCTGACATGAGTTTTTAGCGCGAGCGTGCTTAGAAGTTCCCGCCATGCGGGGGTGTGTGGGAGTCTACCTCCCGCACGCCCCATCCGGACAGTGCATTAGCCGTTAGCTATAGTTACGTTATCTAATTAGCTATTTATATAGTACGTTAGCTAATTAGCTATAGTAAGATGATCTAATATAGCTAATACTATAGTACGATGAGCTACTATAGCTAAAGCTATATTAGCTATAACAGGATGAAAATGAATATTTTGAGTGGTT
>NW_025936511.1:0-13181 GCF_000764305.2 Hyalella azteca | reverse complement strand
CTCAGACTATCGTAATATCGTAAGACGTAAGGTAGGCATTAGCATGAGCTAAACTACATGTGAATTAAGGAAATTAAGGGAATAATGTTTAACTGCTGTTTCTAGGGCAAAATTTGAGCTTATTCGTGAATCGTGATCGCGCGCTGGCGGCGCTGCGCGCGTGCCATCGCCGCCAAGACTAGAGTTCGCAACTTCGCGGTTCAAGAATGGCTTTCCACGGCTTGAGAAATAGACTTACGGCTTGAAAATTCATTATTTCGCGGCTCAAAAAATCCAGTCGCGGCTCACAGAGTAGATCTTTTCCTGACTTGTTCCAGACTAGCTTCGGGCAGCGACGGTGGTGATTTGTTGAAGGAAGGCATTAGTTCGATGCGCAAATGTATGACGTCACCATTTCAACCATCAACAAACGCACGGAACTAAAACAAAGCTTAATAAAAAGGAAAAACTAAAGAGGTGACGGAATTACCCACGATGACGGAATATACCGCGTTTACCCTATTCCTAAATCATAAAATTTCTATTAAATAGAGGATATTAATTAGGACTTAGGAGTATTAAGGAAAGTAGATTAGTAGAAAATACTAAAATAGCATGCCTGCAACCTGCCTCTGGGACTCTTGAGTCTCTGACTAAGTGCCTCATGATTCATGAACTAAAACTCAAGCCTACTTATCTTATCTAACTAAATTTTTGCTAGCCTAGTCAAATATTATTATTAGGATTAACCAATTGAGAAAGTCTCCTTCTAGTAGATACAGACTCAAACAGTTAACCACAAAATTACCAACCGAAGATGTTCCCTGTCCTGGTCCAAACACCGAAGAATGGGCCCTGTGGCTGTGGAAGTTAGTCGCAGAGAACTGAAGTAGCCTAGACGTTTAGTAGCGAAGTGACAACAAGTATGCACTGGACTGGATCTGTAGAGTGTAAACCAAGCCAAGCAACGACTGGCAGCTTACTGAGAACACAGAACAGTAGTGTGATCCGCAGTCAAACCGAAAATTATGGACGTTTTGTTCCGTTTTGTAGTATTATAGAACGCATGCAATTTGCAACACTTAGTAAGACTCGCTGACTCGGAAATAAAATTTAGAAGATAATGGGTATTTCATCGCAGAAATATCTAACAAATACATTCATATTCAGCTTCCATGCTAACTGAACGTTCATTAGGATTTATTATCTGTGGTCGGTCTAAAAAAATATTATTGTTTGGGGATGCATGACAGAAACTATTTACAATGCTCTACTGGCATTAATAGAAAAAGCATGCACAAGAAGCCATAAATTATTGTATACTGAAAGCACTGCAATAACTTGAACAATAGACGTGATTGTTGCGTCATTTGAAGTTACTTCCCGTAAGTTACGTTTACTCAAATTGTCTTCCATGATGATAGGTATCCGATGAAAGCAGCTGTTCGCCTGTCTGGACTTAACATCTCAGATTTTTGTATAATTTCCAGCTTCTGTTAGATACATATTGATCCAAAGCAAATTTGAGTCAGATCAGGCTATCCGACAGCCTGCTCATTCTTCTGGTCGGCGCGATTTATTGGTAGCAACTACAGCAATCCCTTGATTAACGCGGTTAATAAATCCCCGAGTTTTACCGTGTTAAGCAAAACCGCGCTAATCAAACTTAAGAATATATGGGAATAATAATAATGAATCCTCAAAAATATCAAAGGAAAGGAAAATTATGTAGTTCGATAAAAGTGAGCAGTAGATATGGCAGCGATCTTGACCAGTTGAAGGCTAACGAGTAACTAGCCCTTTACGCACTGAATTATGTTTCGAAAGTGAAAAAACAATCTGAATTACTTTTCAGATCACGCGCAGTCTTTGTGTTGTACTGGCAGTAGCGGCGCGCCTAGTCGATCGAACGTCGTTCGAACGAGTTCACAACATGTGACGCTACCGTCACACTCGCGGATAGACTCCAAACATGTAATTACTCTCGGTAGAAGCTTTTATTTTCTGTGTGACGAATTCGTCACACCAGGTTAAGCACTGCAATAACTTGAACAATAGACGTGATTGTTGTGTCATTTGAAGTTACTTCCCGTAAGTTACGTTTACTCAAATTGTCTTCCATGATGAAAGGTATCCGATGAAAGCGGTTGTTCGCCTGTCTGGACTTAACATATCAGATTTTTGTATAATTTCCTGCTTCGGTTAGATACATATTGATCCAAAGCAAATTTGAGTCAGATCAGGCTATCCGACAGCCTCCGCATTCTTCTGGTCGGCGCTAATCAAGGGATTGCTGTACACAGATTCGGTAGCGGACGAAGCCGTAATCGGTTTTTAATCAGATGTCAGGTAAGAGTACTATTTTAAGTTTTTAGTATACAGGGTCCGCCATATTTATGGCAACGCATGTTTTTTTTTTGTTATTTTTCAACAAAACAAACAGGTGCATTGTTTCTTTATTACAAGTGCTAGTAGCCAAGAATTACCTGAACAATTCTCAGACATATTTATTCAATATGAGTATATGACCACCCTTATTTTTCATGACGGCCTCCAATCTACGCTGAAAAGCTTCACAGGAGGCACGCAGCATTCCTTGATGGATCAAGTCCCATTCTCGTGTCAATTTAGACCTCAAACTATCCAAAGAATCATGAGGTGTTCTACAGACCATACTCTTTAAACTAGCCCACACAGAAACGTCGAGAGGATTCAAATCAGGGCTTCTTGAGGGCCATACTCCTGCTTCTGCAGCTGAGCGACGAGGGTTTCTCCTCAACTTCTCCCTCGTGTTTTTGACCAATTTTTTTGTTCGGACACTGCGTTTCCTTCCTTGACCAAGTCGATTGCATGTTTCACCAGTTTCCTTGAAATTTTTACCACCTTCCACACAGTTTCACGACGAAATTGGAGCTTTTCTGCAATGACTGAATTCCTCTCGCCCTTTTCATGAAGGTTACAATTGCATTTCTATCTACTGCCATAAGTAATAGTAAATTTAGACACCATTGACTTCGGCAATATAAAATAGATGAATTAAAAGATGATATTAAGCTTCATTATAAAAGCAAAGTCTCCTAGAAACAAATTTATTGTTATATAGCAAACATCCGTTGCCATATATATGGCGGACCCTGTAGTTTTGATAACCTAATTCTTTCAACACGCTCCACAGACACTCGTGTTCCTGCCACAAATAAAACGTCAGAGCTGTCAAGCACACGCGGTCCTGACGAGACTACTCATTTACTCACATATGGCCTCCATTGACCCGAGCACATAAGATAAGGCGTTTGAATTGCTTGGAGAACATAGCCCAACAAGCTATTACTTTGACAAGAAAAACAAGACATGAAATTTCTAGCCCTGACCTCGCCTAGCTCATGCCACCATTTAATACTACCTGCACCCATTTAACAGGCAGACAAGTCTTTCGTTCACTACAATGGCAAGTCACACCACACTACACCACACCTCACCACACCACACCACACCGCACCAAGCACCACAAGAACTCCCTGTAGTATTCGCACATCACACACAAAGAACATACCGAACGGAGTACCCCAGGCCCAAGGATCAGTCCTCTCGCCAACCCTTTCAACCTTTACATGCATGACATTCCTGCCCCACCAGACAACATTCACATTTTTATCTTACGCAGAAGACATCACAATTAGATCAACACACATCAATGTAAACACATGCACCACACCACAGTACAACCTTCCAACACACAACTATAGGGCGCAACTATATACTATACTAGTATATACTAGTTGTATATAGTGTATACTAGTACAACTATATACTATAGGGCGCAACAGACACAAAGTATCCCCCACTAAATCAACAAGCACACTACTAACAAGCCACACAAAGGAGCATCAGCACAGACCAACAGTCACTCTAAACAACACAATCATACCTCACACACAAATCCAAGATTCTAGGTGTCACTTACAACACTTCTATGTCTTTCGGGCCACACATACAGAACATCAAAACAAAATGCCCTATGCTAAACACACTCAGAGCCCTCACAGGAACAACATTCGAACAGAACAAAGAAACCCTCACACTATACGTACAAACAATACATACGCTCAGTGCTGCACTATGCAAGTCCAGCCTGGGCACCCATAATATCACCCACACTTCACAACCCCCTACAAACCATACAGAACACAGCACTCAGAATCGTGCTTGGAAGCACCCAAACCACACCATCCAGTCACGTCCACGCAGAAACCAAAGTCCACCCTCTGAATGAACACATGGACATGAAGATATGAGAGGCACCAAATTCCTTGCATCAGCACTTTACAACCCTCTCAGCCCCTGCCATCACTTTCAGCACTTACCCCCTATACCCAGACAAAGAGCCAACACTCCATACAACTATTATCTCAATAATTAATTCCATACCTCCTCCCACAGACCCAGCCAACTTCATTAAACATATACACACACACCTACCCGGAACGCTCTCAAATGAACTAATCAACAATACCATTGACGACACACCGTCGGACTTCTGCCATACAGAGCAGCAGTTGAGCCGTGCAGACAGGGTGCACCTAAGCAGACTTTGCTGAGGTCACCATCCATCACCACACTCTTACAAAAACCGCCTGGACAGCACTCACTCGGACCAGTGCCCCCAATGTCAGGAACTCCCCCACACCGTCAAGCCTCTGCTGCTTGATTGCCCGGAGCTGGCAGCACTAAGGCTCCGGGCAGACATAACATCCGTCGCACAGCTGTGGCCCGAGCCGGCTCGGGTTGCGGCTTTCCTGCGCAGCGCGGGCTTCTTGGCGTGACCGGGGCTCGGGGAACGTCAACAACAACAACCTGCACCTAGAATTCTCACATAGCATCAATCAACGATATATGTAAGCTACTTTACAACTGAATACATAACTATGCAACTCGAAGTGAACTAGCTCAGAATCTGTCATACAACTACTAATCGAAACAGCAACACTGATACACAACACAGAAAAAAAAACAATAGAAATATTACGGGTATAAATTTAAAAGTATATCGCGACAAGTACTCTGACCAACAAACTTGAATGGCATTTACCTGAAACTTGCGATACCATTTAACTAGCTATCACATTTCTTTTGAATGCTGACGACAGTCAACAATGTTTAAAGCAACTTACTTGTTAGTCACCAGGAAATTTATATAGTATAAATGAAATAATTCAAGAGGCTTTGGCAAAAAACCATTTAATACGATTTCGAATCACAATGACACAATTCAACAAATCAAGATGGAAGAGGAGAATCAGGATCTTCTAAAGCATCTTGCCATTCCAGTTCGTCGTCATCATCTTCAGCATCAGCAGCATCTTCATCATCTCCATCTAAAGGCTGCTGGGCGAGTCCAGGAGCTGAGAGGTCTTCCAGTTCATCGAGCATTTCTTGGACGGATATGGTCGGTGCCTCAGGATCAAGATCGTCATCATCGTCCACCACAGAGTCAGAAGGCATGCCCTCATCTTTGCGATAGACGTTGACGTTCTTCCGTAACACAGGATCCTCTTCCAAATCATCCAAGAAGTCAATGTAGTCTCTGCACGAAGTAAAACTTCGACATATACTTACAGAAATTGAGGATTTGTTGTCAGACACATGAGCAAGTAGTCCATCTAAAGAGCGCTAGAATAATACAAATTTCTAAAAAAAATTTCAAGCCAGCTTTAGCAGATGTTTGTTTAATTTTCATGCAAGAAAGCCTAAAGAAAGTGCATTGCCTTAGATCTCCTGAGATTAACGTTATGTTCTTGGCCAAGAAGTTCACTTGCAAAACGATAAGGTTGAATATGAAAAAATAGATTTTCAAGAAGCATGTAGTAGATAAAAATTGAAATTGAACTTTAGCCACGAAGCAGGGTAATTCTATAATTATTGTCGATTTGTTGAACTTAAAAAAAAATAGCTAGTGCTTTTGGTGAATTTTGGCTAAGTTCCAACACTTGCCTGTTGACACTGTTTTTGTCATCATTTTTGAGCGAGCGAAGCTTCCACTTGCGCCTCCTGTTCCTGAGAGCCTTGTTGCCGTAGTACTTCTTCACGAGAAGCACGTCAGGCATGTCGCGCTCATCAAGCTTGTCTACTTCATCATTGTTCACATTCAAGTTCTGGAAGTCGTATCTATAAAAAAACAATTGTTTGGCATCAGAAGAAGTAAGCACCTCCAACTTCAAGGTTTTTCATATGCCGGGAGGTCGTATCGTTGAAAAGGAAAATACAATACCTTGGCATCAAAAATAAGAAGAATCACAAACTTTATCGTCAAAATAGTTCTGGCAGGTCAGCAAGCCAGTGATAGTGGCGGAACTACCAGTGGCATTAGGGCCCGAAAAAACTGACCATCACCCCTCCCTTACCTGGTTGCCACTACCAGGATTGGCAATTACACACACAGGATGTAAGCACAATACTTGAGCTTAGTCAATATTTACTTGCACCACAAATAAAGCAAAACTTCATGAGCGCTCTTAACGTAAGCAAGATATTATTACAAGAAAACAAAGATTATTACCATAATTTTAAAGTTATGTTAAGCCTCACCCCATTACGATGTCTCCCTCGTGCAAGATGTTGCCGAGGTGGGTGGTGCAGAAGATCTGTTTTTGGGTTCCTATGTCGCTTTCACGCTGCACCCACACGTCAGCCACAGTATGCTGTTGACATGACATGGGTTAATTTAATTTAGAAATGTCAGATAAACAAGACTTTTTAATAAAAAGCCAAGAAAATTCGCCAAAGCTTGGCGTTTTTCATGGTGCGTCGATACCATTTTACTGCGTTTTCTTTGACTTCAAATTATTAGTAAATACGTAATTCAAGCAAACTAATGATACAAATAAATGGTTAGGCGCTAATGTGTAGGAAATTAAAATATTTTCAAAGTAAGATAGTCAAAATAAGAAAATAAGTCTGAAAGAAGTCACGACCTTGCATACTGTAGAGAGATACAACGAGGAAATTGTTTGACTTCACAAACCTTATGCGAAATGTGCCCTTGTCCAGCAAAATACTTGACATCTGCCTCTTCCAAGGACATCACAACGAATTTCGTGAGATGCTTACTGGTGATCATGTCGAAGAAAGGATTCTTGTAATATGCCAGGGCATTTACCTCAGCAGCTGTAACATATCAAAAGGTTTTAATTATGTACAGCGGAATGTATACAAGTGAATGCTGTCGTGACCAGCATAGAAAGGACATCAATACGAGGATGCAAGAGATAAATGGATAAGAATTCTAACCACTTAAATAAACTTACAGGTCAATTTTATTTGCGCCCACTATAGCTTAGAAAGCATTGAATCCACATCAGTTATCAAAATCAAATAAGATAGGGGCCAAATTTTGTCTTCAAAAAAAGCTCCCCAGCTGAACAAATAAAACTTACTTTGAGCTGATTTTGGGTCAATGAGTAAAATATGTTTAGTTACTCTCTGCACGATGCACACTCTGGACATGCCACCCAAGTTACGAGCCATGGTTTTGGAGAGGCAAACGGCACTGTCCTTGCACACGGGGGCGATCTCCACACTGTCATCACAGAAAATAATTAATTACTGCAACCTCAATCAGAAGAATATTTTGATTATTATTAGCACATAAATGATATGTACAAACCCAAATAATGAAATATGTGATCCATCAGTATCAGTAAGCACAAAAAAAAAGTAAATTTACAAGAACAACAAGTTAAACTAACCAGAAACTGAATTTATAGTTGTAAATATTTGATTTGATGTCATGAGAGATGAGTTTCTTTGATTGGTTGTGTTTGCAAACAACTGAAGATGAAATAAAGTTGACAACTTTCTTTGCATCTCTCTCCGAGTAGAAGAACATGTCCAGACCACCTGACACTTCTTTCAAGTCGGTTGCAAGCTTTGTCACAGAGCTTTTGAGCATCAGCTGCTCCAGGTAGTAGTAGGTGCGCTTGTGGTCCACTTTCTGCCGAATCTGAGGACTCAAAAGGTATGAGACAATTTATAAAATTCAATAAATGATTCCCGGTAAATATGAATGAAGTACCAAAATATATTCACTAGGAGACATCATAATGAATCTACAAATGAATGGTTGACATATGTTATTTTTCAAGTATTTCCTATGACTTAAAGACAAATCTAAGTAGCATTGTGAAATCAAATTCAAAACTCGTGATTTAAATTTTGATGAAAACATAGATGGTAGACTTTCAACTATTATGTAGTACTGTTTGCATCATTTGATATGCTAATTTAATATTTCAAAATTAGATGAACTCAAAACCAAGCGCACTGCCATTTGTAAGGAAAAAAAAACTAAAATGCATACCTGGACAGAAGCTTTCCAGAAGTCTTTGGCTTCTACCCTGTGGCAATCAGAGCAGAATTGGTTGGCAACCATGTAATCCACTTGGAAGGTTTGCTCCAAGCTAACTTCCTCATTCAAGGCTTTCTCCACTTTAACCTGGTAGACATGAGAGAGAATTTCATCACAAACTTCATGCTCACATTTCATGAGAACAAAAAATAGTAAATCTCAATCATACTTCCAGTTCAAGTGATACCTCCTATTTGTGCACCAACCAAAAAATATATTAGAAAGTACATCATTGTTATTGATTTCCGGTTGATAAAATTTGAGCTGCTGAGGCATAACTCATCTCCTTACCTCAAGCTTCAGGCGTCTTGAATGAGGTTCTGTGTATTCAAACCTGGCATTGACAAGACGGACTTTGTCAAGACCTCGCAGCCTCTTGAGACACAGAGACAGCAGCTCTTTTGATTCCAGCTCTGCTGCCACCTAAAAAATGGTTGTAACAAAGTTCTATTAATAGGAAAATAAACTCGAGTATAAATAAGACCATACTATGTATGCATTGGTCATTAACCAGAAACAAGATTCTTAGCAACACTTCAAGGAATTTTTTCCTCATTACATTCACTCAATGTTCCAGGACATACTAATGAAGCACATAACACTTACCCAAAGAGCAGGAGGCTCAAGATATCTTCCACAGCCTCGGCAGAAGTAGATGGTCACCTCCTTGGGGATTTCAGAGGCAATGTCATGTTCAAGTCTGAGACATGGGATACAGCGATATGAAGGGTTGGGCTGAATGTTGATGCCGCAGACACAGCATAGTATGGTAGTTCTGAAAAGACCAATGTAAGATTAGTGAAATAACCATTAATTAACATGACTTATTTTCAGTTTATTTATTAACTCGAAATGTTGCACATTTTACAAAAAATTGTTTGTGTTTATAGTTTTAGAAAATAGATGAAAGTAAAAAATTACAAAGACCTTAAGGTTCGAAGATTTTGTTTGGCCTAAAATTGTTAGTGCACATAATAATGTATTCAACAATTTTCAACAGAATTTTCATTCATTCTCACGAATAGTAATAAGGAGGGTTAAAGGGTTAAGTCTAAGTAGACATCAGCAGGGTTAAGTCTTAGTAGACAGAATTTCACAGAAAAGCTCTAGTTGCCGCTTGGAATGTAAATACCTATATTCCATGCCTTATGATGGATCCACAATAAGTAGTTTCTATCCAACTTTGCAGTTCATTTTTTTACCAACAAAAGATGTGATGACCAAAAATGATGGAATTGAAGGCAGGAAACTAAAATTATGATGTCTCATGGTCATAGGAAAGATTTTGAAAAATAATATGTTTACCTAAACTTTGCTGCTTTAGAGCCAAATTGGAAATTTGGGCAAAAGCTACCCTTAATCAAGACACAAAATGCTCATAATTGCAGATAATTTCACCCATTCTTATGGCCTTTGTCTACCATCAGACACTTAACCCTGCAGTGGTCACATGCAAAAACTGACCAAATAGGACACCATTTTGTTCAATTTTCTTTAGGCTGATTTTTGTATGCATAGCATGGATTAGTAGGATTACAACATAAGGTGTTTCAGACTCTACAGAGTCTTATATATGGTAATTTTAACTTAATTTCCAAGCCAGTCAATAATTACCCCGTCAGGGCTGCCATTAGGTAGTCACATTTCCCTCATTATGGGGCGGCACCCCATTTGCAAACTATGACACTTTCCTCAAGTTTGTCATTTGCATATGCAACTAGAAGAGTTCTACTACAGTGCACTAAAACCTGGAGTTATTTGGAAAAATTTTACCAAAAAATATAATTGATTTTACCACCCAGTCTAAGATACCCCAAGAGATGGGGTAACAAAGACCATCACTTTTTGAAATTACATAAAGACTGTGAGAGGCAGGAGCCAGCAATTTATGGTGAGTGAAGCACTGAAGCTAGAGTATAGACCTGTATTTTGCATGTTTCAATTCAAGTTGAATTTAGCTAGTACCTAGTAAAAAAATGGCATCATTTATAAAAAAAAGTGGTCTAAGTTACCCCATTTTACGGTATACTAAACCACATCATCATGACCACTGTAGGGTTGAGTGCTTAGTCAAAAAATATGGCACTTTGACTTTACTTGTTGCATTACTAAAAAATGTACAATACTAAATACCTACTTGTCAGAAATTCAGAACTAAGATTTGTTGATTTTGATTACCTTCAAAGCATGACAACTAAGAAGCTTTTTTGATTGCACTACCTACTACCTAGAAAGTGGTAAACTTTTAGTTCCATTTTATTTATAAAATAGGTAGGCCTAGATCATTTCAATTGCAGGCCAGCAACTTATGTGCTGTGGCAAAATTATTGGCATTGATGTTGATGATAGTTTTCTTCAGTTAATATTTAGAAAAAGCCTCAAAAAGGCATGTTTTGCCACTTGCCAGCAATTTCAAAAAACCATCTTTTTAAGCAAATTTGTACCCATTATTTTTTTAATAAAATGCAATACCTACCTACTAAATATTTCAGATTTGTTTCAAATATTTTATATGTAAGCTAAGATAAACTCCTATATATATAAATGAAATCTGGCTGTTACAGTTACCTAAGTTAGATTTCTAAACAATAAGACAAGCTATAAAATAAGGATCAACTAGGCTAACAAGATTACAAGAATTATGGTTGCAAAAAAAAAAAACAGGCAACTTGGACCATTGGACGGAAAATTAGGTAATTTAGTTATACTGCATACTAAATTATAAATTTTGTACAGATACTAAGTAAAGTAGCAGAATTTATACGATACCTAACATGACTAGGTTAACTACTAACTAGGCAAGTACATTTTTCTCACAAAAAATAAGCATAAAATAGTATGGACGCAAGCAACTAGGCCTAGGCTATACCGCTGTGACCGCTGTTAAGAGTGACTCGTAGAAGATTAGTAGCTACTCTAATAAGCTACAATAATATTGCTACATGAGATGCTCAAAACATATTTTCGAATTTCCATACTCACAAGGATTCATCATTCGTCCTTTTCTGGGGAGGTAGGACATTTTTTTCGTCCACTACTAGGTCTTCGAATTCCATTTTGGCAGCTGAGACTCTGGTTTAATAAAAAAATTCGCTCACTTCTCAAATTTTTTTAAAACGCTCTCATTATCCGACTCAATCACTGTAATTTGTAGATGAAAATCCACGTGCTTCCGAGTACGACTACTGAAGAACAAGTCCTTCTCGCCAAGGCGGAACGGCAACTGCAAGTCTGCAACTACTGGAGAAGTGATGCCAGGTTTTTTCTTGGCGAGAATACCAGATTACCCAGCTCAAAATACCAGAAGTATACCAGAAATTCTATTGTTCAAAAACAGACTAATACCTCTAAATTTAATGAAACTATTCGTCAGAAACGTTGGTTAGAAAAAAGAAAATTATCTTATGCACTGTGCATTTATCTGGCTTGACGATAATTAGCCATATTGAATACGTTATATTTTTTCCCTCTGTTCGGAGCATTTTGACACTTTTCTTCCCCTGTGTTTGATTACATTGACACTTTTTCCTTTTTTATCACAGTGTGGCACTTCTTCCCTTTCGCTTAACATGAGCAAGCCACAGAAACAGGGCATCTTCCTTTTGCTTATTTTCGCACACGCTTGCATATTGCATTAATCTAACATTTCGGGTTGGATCACTTATTGCGGCTGAGCAGATACCTAGCTTTTGGCCCGAATAAGGGACTCCAGTACCTTAGTTGAAATTTTATTTCGTTGCTTGTTTTTCATAAATGAACTTCGAAGGCACGTTGCACATTAGTTTTATAGTAAGCGAAAAAGACACGAGAAAGGATGAGAACTGATAATAATGATTAAGCACTAATTAATGGGATGATTATCATAAGTGCACGTGGTGATTAACATTTGCAATAAAGAACGAATTGGATTTTTAATAAATCACCCACGTTTTTACTCAATTCACAGTGGAGAGGACATCGATGTGACATAGCTCGTCTTTTTTATAATTTTTCTACTAGTAGCTAACTGCAAACAAAGCAGTAAATGAAATTTGAATTGTTTCATTGCAAAATTAAAGCCATATCTTTATATTAAGAACAAAATGCCTTCTTATTAACTACGATGGGCCAAATTTCTGTGCTCTTCTGATTGACTATTCATAGGAGGAAGATAAATGGTTTACCGACAGTTCTCCACGCCGAGTCGCTACTTGAGAATTTCCTCATTGAAGACGCTCTCTATCTCACTCGCAGTGAGACTCTCTATCTCACTTTCGCTTTAATTTATCTTCCCATGTTTTTATATTTTTCTTTATCTCACCCTTAACACAAACTTTTACACCCCTCTAGCCTTCCCTTTAATATCGCTTCTACCTGGCCTGGTCGCTCTTTTCCTACTAAGAAAATGGATATGCGATGCGTGGCTGGTGGCCGCTGTTAAGACCTGACCCTGGAATGTCCTTTTTCAGAGTCACCATGGCCCAAATTCAAATCCAAATGCTGCCCGAGCAACGTGCGGCCGTAAGGTGTACTAACATATCTAAAATCCAATAACCGCGAATCAATTGCTTTTTGCATGTGATTTAAGACGTCTATTCAAGACGTCTTACAAAGATGCAGCATGTGGACGGCTTCTGGAGCAAGGGTCAGAGAAAAATTTAAATGGTTCTTAAGCAGTGGTGGGCACAGCTAACCTAAAAGTTAGCTTCGATAACCTTTAATCCGCTAACTGAAAAGTTAGCTTCGATAACGCTAAACCGATAAATCACCAAAAAATGTAGCGGATTTTGCCGCTAACCGCTAACCGCTAACTTTTAAT
>NW_025936510.1:0-528 GCF_000764305.2 Hyalella azteca | reverse complement strand
CAATTTAGAACTTCAAGATTTTATAATGAATATCAGTAATACGTGGTAAAGGGAAAGCGTAAATTTTTCACACTCCACTTTTTGATCAGCAAGAAGCAGGAATACACTGAGGTAAATATCGAAACATCTGGCCGACATAAGCTGTTTCAACTTACGCCTTAATTTATGATATTAATCAAAATGCTCTAAATTATTGATTTTGGGCGAAAAAAGCGTAAAACCAATGAAAAAATCTTTCTCTTAGCCACTATATTTAGGTGGATGCGAACTGAGAGGCAAATTTACGATTAGTAGAAACTATTTTTTTTTGTATGTTGATGTTTGGACCGGTCGAACAAAAGCGCCTGGGCGTTAGCGTGGGTTACAGCGTGGGCCAGCCCAGCCCTGAACCTGCCCTATACCAGCTCTCCCTTTAGCCACGTTTTATTCCCTCAATTGAGGGAATAAAACGTGGCTACGGGACGGAATTTGCCCGTTTGCACCCGTTTTACCGTTTTATTTGCAAAGGAGATGAGTTAAAATTATAAA
>NW_025936509.1:336599-351912 GCF_000764305.2 Hyalella azteca | reverse complement strand
AGACCCCAAGGAAGTCCCAGTGCAGTCACCGCACTCATGAATAGTGCTCTTGGGCCAGTGAACTTAGTACAGCTTGATATGAAATGATCTATTGTGTCTCCCACGTGGCACACCGAGCAAAATCCAGTTGTTGCCATCCCAAATCTTGCACGGTGAGCACCTACACCGGCATGCCCAATGCGTAGCCGAGCTATAGCACATTGTAGTGGTCTAGGCAAGGAGCTGTAATCAATGTATGTAATGCTATCATCAAGGTTGTATCTAAATTGACCACAACCAGAGTTAGCTATTTGTGTTTGCCAGTATCCACGCCAATGTCTGCTGAAGGCCAGTGTTAACACTCGAAGAGACTCCTCAAAAGAGAGTATAGAGCAGGAGGACCTGTCAGCACCGTGTGCTAGGTTTGCAGTCCAATCAGCAACCTCATTGAGTCTCCAGTAAGGCTACGGCCAGACTAAAAGCGTTCACGCGTACGCTGGCTGACGCTTCAAGCAGAGCGGCGCCGCGCCGCTCGTATGGTGTCCAAACTAGACGCTGAACTGCGCAGCTTACTGCGAGTCAGTGTGTAGAAATGAGTGTCTGCGAGAGACTAACATCCGTTTTCATTGATGAAAGTTTTATAGAGAAATAAAAGATAAATTTAAAAATCCCATATATACTTTATTTTGTCTTTTTTTGAATCCGTTCAGATGAGGTTATATATGATGTATATCTTATATGATGCATGAGGTTATATATGAGATTATGAGTCATAATGAAACGCCACTTGTGTAGCAAGGTGATGCAGCTTACCCATTGCTTCCTAACTTAATGAGACCATGCCCCCGCCTAGCAAGAAAATATATAACTACAGACTATCAAGAGCTCGGCGTTGTGTAGAATGCACCTTTGGCATTATGACTTCAAATTTCAGATTTTTAACGAAATCCATCGAGACCAGCATGGATAATGCTGCAGAAATAACTAAAGCAATTACGGTTTTGCGCAACATGATTCTTATAACTTGTTAGGCAGAAATTTGATAAAGACACGGCATATCAATGGAATTGAAGGCATCGAATGATCAACCTGAAACTATAATTGCTCCTGTTCATAGAAACAGTTGTAGAATTGCAACAGATGTTCGGGAAAAATTCACAAATTATTTCGTATCAGATGCAGGAAAAGTTGCTTGGCAGTATCATATGCTCTAAATAGACAATAGGAATATCCTAGTGCTCTGAGTGCTAAGTTCGTTCACTTCTATTCTCTTTGTTTAATGAAAGAATGTATTATTACTGTTCTTAGCTGAAATATTGAGTGCATCAGCTATCAGAGACCAGTGGATGCTGATGTTTGTCCCATCACTGTGCTGTGGGTGGGAGGCATCCCAGATTGCAGGTACCGCCTCGACTGACGAGAGCAATGCGTCGACATCCTTCTCTCATGGCTGCTTCAAGAACACTGCACGCGCGTGTCCGCGTCGAAATATTTGTCTCGAGTAATGTCGATTTTCCACCGCGCAGCAACGCGTGTGTACGCTTGAGGCAGCTTCTGCCTGTACGCGTTTAGTGTGGCCACTCTGGTAGAAATACATATATATAATATCGCAGCGTGAGCGCGCGTACGCCTGCGTACGCGCCAACGCTTTTAGTCTGGCCGTACCCTAAGAACTCAGAATCGCAGAAGTAAACGCCATTTCCGAAATTACATTCCGTGACTACGGATTGAAAAAATTCAGTTCATCTAATCAACCAAATGAATGTTGCTGGGACAGTTGCTGGGCGGACCGACCGGGCCTTTTCGATCCTGAGTGCTACCATTAGCCTTTCAGTTTGCAGTCACCTGGGGGGCACCATCTGCGCGTGTAACCTAATGGGGGCGGCTATGCTGAGGGCGAACAAGGCGGGTGAACAGGCTTGAGTGCCTACTACACCGACAATTCAATTCAATTCAATGATTTTTTTCTTTTTCAGAGCATTTGTGAGGAATAAAAACATCTTATGAATGAATTGATTGAGTAATTTAGAAGAATGTAGGCTCTTCCAATGCTACAATTATCGATTATCTCACCGGTTTTGAAATTTGAACGATATTCAAACCTGAATTTGGAATTATTACGAACTTGTATAAACGAAAATCAGATTAAATTTCATTTATTCAATTTATCCCCCACTTTGCAATACCATCAGACACAGCACAACCTCCCCCCTTAAAAACAAAGAAAACAACGAATATTAATTACATCATAAATAAGTAAATCAATTTCTTCAAGTTACGATACTTAGTTCAAGCCAATAGCAATGTCCTCATCAGTAATGAAAACAATGGTTTTGTTCATGAATTGCATAATTTTTAAAGCTCTTTGCAGTATTAGTAAATAAATTCTCTTGAAATTATTGTTTATAAAGTCGCGTGATGCTACACGCGTCAGACGCTGCAGGTCGGGCGCAGTTATGCGTTGCTGTTGAACAGCGCAGCCTCGCGTGATCTGAAATACCGACCGACCTTGATCAAAGCATTCATTATAATTGAATAAACTATTGCATTAATTCATGTAATTAGATGTTATATGTGTTTATATATTATTCCATAATAATTATATATTATATTACAGATATATGGATGTTAGCTTATTAACTGAATCCTATGATAAGCAGGTTCTCCCCGTCCATCCATCATTGAATTAATTATAATAATAACACTAATAAAAATCCCTCTATGGTATTAATTAGGCTACAGGAATTAAACAAATGTCTGTTCTAGTAAATTTAAATAATCAACAGTAAATTAAAGATATTTCACAATTTCTCTTTATCTAATTGGTGATTTATTTGTTCTCGAACTCAAATGACAGCAAAACATTCTCGTCACACAGCCTGTGAATAAAAATAAACGTCACACAGCGCCAGAGTCACTTCAGAGATTTGCCATAGGTTACGGTCGCACTCCTGTCTCGGTTCGGTCTCATCGCTGTTTCAATACGGTCTCACTAAAATCTGAAATCTCACTCCTCGCTGGCGAAATAATACTATTGTAACTTTATTATGCCACACTTGTAACAAATGGTGGCTTCAAAAAGACATGAGGCGGACTGGCGTTGGCTTAGCCTCCAATTTTACTTCGAGCGCCACGCACATGAGTATCTAATCATCCCACTATGAATGAAGTACTTCGTTGACTCTCTAGAGTCTTCAAGAAATTTTACGCCACTATTTTTAGTTACCGAACAAGATATAGAATGCTGCCATATTCACTTAACTGAAAGTTGACGAAAATGTGCTGCATAAAATTCATTCGCGCTCGAGATGAATATTTATGATGTTGATATGGATAAAATATGTGTTTTATAAAAAAATCCATCGTATAAAATAATATTTTGTGCCTAATTGTTATAAATTTTTGTTCCAAATGTATTACAAATCAAATTTTATCACAGGGTAACTTTGGTAAAAATTGATGATCGATTGCTAACGGGAATCAATATTCTTGCCCTAGAGTACTGCATGACACTGAAATGAAAAAGACGAGAATAATTAGCTACAGTGGAGGAAATTTTAGTGAATAAGTCAGGGAATATAATTTTCAGTTATTTTTGAAGAGGAACGAGGAAATGAATCGGCAGAATCGCCAGCGGTGATTATTCATGGCAGGAATGATTTAGATATATTAATGATGTACCGTATTTTTGTGCATTAATATATTCCATCTAATTTGAAGATCTTTTCAATATGTTTTAGAAGCATAACCTGTAATCCTAATCCAAGAAATCCTCGTTATTATATCGTTACATCGCTCTTTGTTCGTATGCCCCAAATGTGCAGTGATTTAAAGCAGTCATTCCTATGAGGAGAAAATTTCAGAAATTGCATCACGAGACAAAGAAAATTGTTCACGGACTAACTGAAGTCAAATTATATGTCGTGTGACATGAAATGACATGATGTACTTCGAAGTTGTGAATTCTTCCTATCCCTCTGTCGTCATAAAGTCATAATTAAAGTAGGTTATGTTCTGAGGTTTGTAATTAGTAAGCGTACATAATTGAAAGGAAGATACAAAAATCCACCTGATACACTTCGCTGACTCGATTGAGTCCCAAAATTACATAGCAAAACGGAAAGCTACCAACTAATTCGTGAGAATTTCCCTAACATGCCTTGCTAAGTAAACTAATATTTTGGTTGAAATTTAGCATAGAAGTAATTTCTTTCAATAACAATCTAAAACTATATCATTTCGAGCTATGTAAATTGTGTTAAAAAATCTATTTAAAACAAAATGTCATGAACTTATATCATCAGTGTCTGTTTAATTTAAGTTAAATAATAAATTTTCCTTCATCGGGTAACAATTGCAGAATTAAAATTGTTCGACGCAGTCAGCACAACACGACGTGCACAGCGCCACCTGCACAGAGCAACCTGCCCGGCGCGACACTACAAAGCAGTGACTCCTTGCGAGGCTTGACTGAGTTATTTGCATGCTTACATGCTTACATGCTTACATGCACACTTGCTATCATGATTTCATGCTTAAATGTTTACATGCTTACAAGCTTACATGCTTATATGTTTACATGCTTACATGTTTACATGCTTACATGCGCACATGCTTATACGCTTACATGCTTACATACTTACATACTTACGTGCTTACATGCTTGTACGCTTACATGCTTACATGCTTGTACGTCTACATGCTTACATGCTTAAATGCTTACGTGCTAACATGCGTACATGCTTATATGCACACATGCTTACTTAAACACATGCTATCATGCTTACATGCACACATGCTATCATGCTTACATGCCTATATGTTTACATGCGCACATGCTTATACTCTTACATGCTTACATGCTTACGTGCTTACATGCTTACATGCTTATACGCTTACAAGCTTATGTGCTTACATGCTTACATGCTTGTGTGCTTACATGCTTACTTGCTTACATGCTTATACGCTTGCTTGCTTACATGCTTGTGTGCTTACATGCTGACATGCTTACATGCTTATACGCTTACATGCTTACGTGCTTACATACTTTCATGCTTACATGCTTATACGCTTACATGCTTACATGCTTACATGCTTATGCGCTTACAAATTACATTTACAACCATATGTGGGAAATTTCCCACCGTTGCTCAATTTTGTACATATTGCTTACGTTGTTTCGCTAGGATAAGATTTAGTTTTAGTTCAATCTAGGGTAAGTTTAATAGTACGGTAGATCAAGTTAGACCCGGTTTTCCGGAATTAGTTAGTACGCACTGATTCACCACAGTAGAAAGACTTAAATTTTGTGATCTCCAGCCAACCTGATGTTCGCCGCCGCTACAGCACCAACATTCAAACCCTAAGTCTAAATTTCTTCCTAAGTTCTGTGATTTATCTATTCCTTGGTTTGAGTGCCCGATTTTCTTTCGTTTTGTTAAGTTGCTCAAATCTATGCTTAATTATCGTGTGCGACGCTTTAGACTTCAGTTCAATTCAATTTATTATAAACGTAAAAACCTCAACTATTCAAATTCAAGTGGATGCGGCTCTAACTAATGCTCTATTTAAGAGTTCACGCCAAATCCTTCAAACTTTGACCTTACTTCAAACGAATCAATCTCCAACTATTCTTACTTTACTTCTGTCTGAAGCGTCCATCTTCAACTGATTTCTTCTTTTTTTCCTTAAATTCAATTCTTCCTGAAAGTGCGTTATAGCACACTGAGGCAATTAAATCTCAGGTGAATGTTATTTATTTAATTTACCTCAATTGAAATTAGTACTCTGATTTATTGCATTTACTGTTGTTTATATAGTCCATTTATTCAATTTATGTATTCTTTACAGTATGAAACAACCTGGTTCGTAGCTGGTGGCGACGCAGACCCTCCAAGTTTCTTGTTGCCGCTGTACATTGACGCGCTTACAGCCTTATTCTGCTTTGACTGTGCATTTCCTCAGTCCCGGCTCCAAGAATACCTATCCTATCAAGATTGAAAATCCTGCTTCATTCATTCACTACTAGTCTGAAATAAAATGTTTGAACCTTTGAATTTGATCATTATCTTTAAGGCACGATTGTATGTAATTATTCATACATATAATACACAAATGTAATACAATTACATTTACAACCATAGATAATCATAAACATTTACAACCATATAGACCCAGACATAATACTAATCAATGATCACTCCATTACAGACAACAACACTCCACTCAAAATATTCAATTACAACTTACATAGCTGCAACAAAGACAACATAATTCACTCTGGTGCTGCCATCGCAATAAAACGCCATATCCCATACAAACTACACGATAACTTCCATACAGACATGCTATTGACTTCCACACACTTTTGAATAGGCCCCATCACGCATACCTTCTAGCAGAGACATAAACGCAAGACACCCAACATTAGGAAACAGTTCCTCCAACCACATAGGAAGGCAACTACACTCACTAATATCCCAACGCAAATGTACCCATATAGGACCTTACTTTCCAACCCTCATCACCCACAACAGCACAACCTCACCTGACAGAGTCCTACACAACAATAAAGAGCATCTACTATCAAGTTCTGGATGAGGCTAGGATAGGGGCCTCCTCCAAGTAATTTTTGCAGCGTGACAGGGATATTAAGACGCGTCAGTGTGTTAGTTAAATTAACTCTGGCTGGGGCATGCCAAGGGCAATGAAGCAACAGGTGTTCTATAGTTTCAGTGGGCACATAATGGGCTATCACACAATTTAAACCGAGCCAAATGGGCTCTAACTCGCCAGCATGCATGGCCAGTGCGCAGCCTAGTTAAAGCAGTCTCAACAGTATACGATTATTGTTGTTTGCCCAAGGCCAGTAACCAATTTTTTCTGTATGCGTGTAAGGAATTGGCCCCTGCCTGAGCTGTTCACATTGTGCAGCCAAGATTGGTTCCAGCTGGCCTGAATCTTGTCATGGACTAATCTTACCAGCTCCTCCTTTGACATAACGGTGAGGGTGCGGTAGCGTAGAGCGTGTGCAATGTGCATCCCTGGTAGCTTGGTCTGCTGTCTCATTGCCAGAGATTCCCTTATGTCCAGGAATATATTGGATATATACCTCGCGGGAGGTTATAATTATAAGATATATAATTATACTTTGAATTTGAAAAACTAGGTTGAGATAGCATGAAGGTTGTCTATTCTTTATCAGATTGATAGATGATTGTGAGTCACTGAATATAACAATTTTCTCTGATCTTAGATTACACTGGGACCATTTCAAGGCTTCATGTGTAGCAAAAAGCTCCGATTCGATTACCTCAACCTCCGGACGGAGTTTCCTGCTCAGCAAAACACCTTTAGATGGGATGAACAGTGCAGCAGATGTGGATGGTGCCGGGATGTTGATCTGCGACCGATCGGTGTAGATGGCAACGTCCGTCTTTGACCGCAGCTGAAACCGGAATCCCACAGAAATAACAGAATCGCAGAAGTAAACGTCATTTCCGAAATTACATTCCGTGACTACGGATCGAAAAAATTCAGTTAATCTAATCAATTAAATTAATAATTTTTTTCTGTTTGAGAGCATTCGTAAGGAATAAAAACATCTTATAAATGAATTGATTGAATAATATCGAAGAATGTAGGCTCTTCCAATGCTACAATTATCGATTATCTCACCGGTTTTGAAATTTGAACGATATTCAAACCTGAATTTGGATTTATTAGGAACTTGTATAAACGAAAATCAGATTAAATTTCATTTATTCAATTTATCCCCCATTTTACAATACCATAAGACACAGCACGACCTTCCCCCTTAAAAAGAAAGAAAACAACTAATATTAATTACATCATGATACACTTTTTCAGAATAAGTAAATCAATTTCTTCCAGTTATGATACTTAGTTCAAGCCAAAAGCAATGTCCTCATCAATAATGAAAACAATGGTTTTGTTCATGAATTGCATAATTTTTAAAGCTCTTTGCAGTATTAGTGAATAAATGATCTAGAAATTATTGTTTATAAAGTTGCGTGATGCTACACGCGTCAGACGCTGCAGGTCGGGCGCAGTTGTGCGTTGCTGTTGAAACCGGTCCGACACTTCAGCGAACTCGCGTGCGAGCTGGCCTGCGAACTCGAATGCAAAACCTAACTTCACGTTCAACTCTGGCACTCATAAATCCGTCAATAATGAACGGATTTTATTCAAATTTAAAATATAAGTAGATAATATCAGTAATTTGTGGACGGAATTTTTTCTGATTTTTACTTCAATAACTTTTTTGTTAATACGGAAAACCTAACTTCATTTCCAACTCAGGCACTCATAAATCCGTCAATAATGAAGGGATTTTATTCAAATTTGAAATATAAGTAGATAATATCAGTAATTTGTGGACGGATTTATTTCACATTTTTACGTCAATTACTTTTTGTTAATGCCACAAAATACTGAAACTTGACCTGACTAGGACCTAACCTGCGAGGTGAACGTGAAGTTAGGTTTTCCGTGTTAATAAAAAAGTAATGAATGTAAAAATTTGAAAAAATTCCGTCCACAAATTACTGATATTATCTACTTATATTTCAAATTTGAATAAAATCCGTTCATTATTCACGGATTTATGAGTGTTTGAGTTGAAAATGAAGTTAGGTTTTCCGTATTAACAAAAAAGTCATTGAAGTAAAAATTTGAAAAAAATCCGTCCACAAATTACTGATATTATCTACTTATATTTGAAATTTGAATAAAATCCGTTCACTATTGACGGATTTATGAGTGTCTGAGTTGAAAATGAAGTTAGGTTTTGCACTCGAGTTCGCAAGCGAGTTCGCTGAAGTGTCGATTCGGTCTGTTGAACAGCGCAGCCTCTCGTGATCTGAAATACCGACCGACATTGATCAAAGCATTCATTATAATTGAATAAACTATTGCATTAATTCATGTAATTAGATGTTATATGTGTTTATATATTATTCCATAATAATTATATATTATATTACAGATATATGGATGTTAGCTTATTAACTGAATCCTATGATAAGCAGGTTCTCCCCGTCCATCCATCATTGAATTAATTATAATAATAACACTAATAAAAATCCCTCTATGGTATTAATTAGGCTACAGGAATTAAACAAATGTCTGTTCTAGTAAATTTAAATAATCAACAGTAAATTAAAGATATTTCACAATTTCTCTTTATCTAATTGGTGATTTATTTGTTCTCGAACTCAAATGACAGCAAAACATTCTCGTCACACAGCCTGTGAATAAAAATAAACGTCACACAGCGCCAGAGTCACTTCAGAGATTTGCCATAGGAATGCCAGCGTGAGGACAGAGCCAAGCCAGAGTAGCGACAAAGTTATGCCAGAGTGATTTTAGACTTTAGAGTGAGGAGCGACCGCTTTATTATGGAATGTAACTTTATTATGTCACACTTGTAACAAATGGCGCCTTCGAAGAGACACGTGGCGGACTGGCGTTGGCTTAGCTTCTAATTATACTTCGAGCGCCACGTGCATCTCTGATCATCCCACTATAAATGAAGTACTCAGTTGACTCTCCAGAGTCTACAAAATATTTTACGCCACTATTTTTAGTTGCTGAAGGAGGATAGAGGATATTGCCATATTCACTTAACTGAAAGTTTACAAGAATGTTCTGCATAAAAATCATTTGCGCTAAAGATGAGTATTTATGAAGTTAATACGAATAAAATATGTGTTTTCTCGAAAAAAGTCTATCGTAAAAAATAATATTTTGTGCCTAATCGTTATAAATTTTTGTTCCAAATGTATTACAAATCAAATTTTATCACAGGGTAACTATGGTAAAAATTGATGATCGATTGCTAACGGGAACTAATGTTCTTGCTCTGAGTACTGCATGACACTGAAATGAAAAAAACGTGAATAATTAGCTACAGTGGATGAAATTTTAGTGAATAAGTCAGGGAATATAATTTTCAGTTATTTTTGAAGGGGAACGAGGAAATGAAGCGTTGATTATTCATGGCAGTAATGATTTAGACATATTAATGATGTACCGTATTTTTCTGCATTAATATATTCCATCTAATTTGAAGATCTTTTCAATATGTTTTAGAAGCATAACTTGTGATCCTAATCCAAGAAATCCTCGTTATTATGTCGTTACATCGCTCTTTGTTCGCATGCCTCAAGTGTGCTGTGTGCAGTGATATAAAGCAGTCATTCCTATGAGGAGAAAAATTCAGAAAATTGCATTACAGGACGAAAAAAAAATGTACACGGAGTAACTGAAGTTAAATTTTATGTCGTGTGACATGAAATGACTCATGATGTAATTCGAAGTTGTGATTTCTCCCTATCCCTCTGTCGTCATAAAGTCATAATTAAGGAAGGTTATGTTCTGAGGTTTGTAATTAGTACGCGTACACAATTGAAAGGAAGATAGAAAAATCCACCACTTCGCTGACTCGATTGAGTCCCAAAATTACATAGCAAATTGGAAAACTTACACCACTTCGTGGCAATTTCCCTAACATGCCTTGCTAAGTGAACTAATATTTTGGTAGAAATTTAGCATAGCAGTAATTTGTTTCAATAACAATTTAAAACTATATAATTTTGAGCTATGTGTATTGTATTAAAAAATCTATTTAAAAACGAAATATCATGAACTTATATCATCAGTGTCTGTTCAATTTCAGTTAAATGATAATTTTTTGTTCATAGGGTAACTATTGCAGAATTAAAAATATTCGAGGCAGTTTGCATAACACGACGTGTACAGCGCCACCTGCACAGAGCAACCTGCCCGGCGCGACACTACAAAGCAGTGACTCCTTGCGAGGCTTGACTTAGTTATTTGCATGCTTACATGCTTACATGCACACTTGCTATCATGATTTCATGCTTAAATGTTTACATGCTTACATGCATATATTTTTACATGCTTACATGCACACATGCTTACATGCACACATGCTTACATGCACACATGCTTACATGCTTACATGCTATCATGCTTTCATGCTTATATGTTTACATGCTTACATGCTTACATGCACACATGCTTACATGCACACATGCTTACATGCTTACATGCACACATGCTTACATGCACACATGCTTACATGCTTACATGCTATCATGCTTTCATGCTTATATGTTTACATGCTTACATGCGCACATGCTTTCATGCTTACATGCTTACATGCTTACATGCACACTTGCTATCATGCACACCTGCTATCATGCTTTCGCGCTTATATGTTTACATGCTTACAAGCTTACATGCTTACATGCTGACATGCTTACATACTTACATACTTACGTGCTTACATGCTTACATGCTTGTGTGCTTACATGCTTACATGCACACTTGCTATCATGATTTCATGCTTAAATGTTTACATGCTTACATGCATATATTTTTACATGCTTACATGCACACATGCTTACATGCTTACATGCACACATGCTATCATGCTTTCATGCTTATATGTTTACATGCTTACATGCGCACATGCTTTCATGCACACATGCTATCATGCTTACATGTTTACATGCTTACAAGCTTACATGCTTACATGCATATATGTTTACTTGCTTACGTGTTTACATGCTTACATGCGCACATGCTTATACACTTACATGCTTACATGCTTACTTGCTTACATGCTTACATGCTTGTACGCCTACATGCTTACATGCTTAAATGCTTACGTGCTAACATGCGTACATGCTCACATGCTTACATGCTAACATGCACATATGCACACATGCTTACAGGCTTACATGCTTACATGCTCACATGCTTACGTGCTTACATGCTTACATGCTTACATGCTTATATGCTTACATGCCTATACGCTCACATGCTTACATGCATGCACACATGCATGTGGTCACTCATGTAAGAATCCTTGTTCGATGCGGTCAATCCATTTTGCCTATCGTAAACTAATTATTATAGCTTCTCAACAATGCTGACTGGTTCGAGTTTCAAAATATGTTAATATTATTTTTGTTACTATAATCATTCATCTATGACTCTATGTAGTTGCAGTTTGACGCATCTCGTATAGCATTTGTTTACCATGATCGAGTAGTTTTCAGCTTCACTCTTTCTCCACGTGTCACTTTGCTCCCGACGCCGACCAGTACGGTATGGTGCGGAGATGCTGAACATTTGTCATATTGTTATTTATCAGATTTGAATGGTTGTAGGATTTATTACTGTATGTAATAGACCTTAAACCCTTTGCAGACGAAAATGCAAATAATTTCAACCTGCGGCATTGGACCTGTGACACTAACTTGAAGCCCGTTTGACGAAACTTTGCTGAGTTTTGCTGCAATTAAATTTGTTTCTGTGTTGAATATCCATAGTTTCATGCCCTTGTGTGAATTACTAAGTCAGTGAACGTGAAGACCATCACTAGAATGGTACGTAACCATCTTATAGACTGCAAGGCAGTGGTTACATTAAGTTGAAATTATTGCTCATCTGTGTATTATGTTCATCACTGTGTACCGTGATATGTGAAGTGTGGATTCCAGCCATTTGAGCTGACGAACTTGGTGACAGTGCCAGTGTATTTAAAGCTTTCCAGCCACTTGGGCTGATGAAACTTCAGTGACATGGCGGTGCAGCATTCACATCGGAAGAAATTTCCTGAATTTAGCCGGCCACCGACCGGAAGTTTGGCAGTAGTCACACGTAAGCAATCGGAAATTTTAGACCTATTGCATGATATGCCTAACAATTTAGTTCATCTTCTCGCTTCGAGTCACCGACATGTGGAACAGCCTCCCTGATAGCATCGTTGACGCTCCGAGTGTGAACGCCTTCAAGAACAGACTAGACGAAGCTATGCAGGAGCATATGTTCAGTCTTAAAATGCCTAACAAATTACGGACCAGGCAATAAGTCCAGCAGCTGTCTCAATCAATCGTCAGTTATGAAAAGATCGGGTTCCAAAGGCCGGATCCCTTGTGAATCAAGTCACGAAAAGTTCAAGGATCGGCAACAGGCCATGGGCCTAGTTCTTCAACACCGACACTTCTATTCTATATAAAGAGCTTGTACAATCAATACCTCGATAAAGTTGGGAACCTCAAATTTGCTTGTGAAGATTCAGAACTTCTGCAACAATGGCTGGCACCTCATTTACTGAAAATATCAGAGTTTCAGGAGCAGATAGAGAATTTGATAGATCCGGTTGGGGGATGTTCTGACGAGGTTGGACCGTCTAGTATGCGGTCAACGGCTTCTTCTAAAGCTTCATCGGCTCGTATGAAGTTAGCTGAAAGGCGAGCTATCCTGCTAGCTGATAAAGAGACTTAGTTGCTGAGAACAGAGTTGGATAGAGCTCGGTTAAAGTTACAAGAGAAACGGCTTGAGCTTGAGTACCAGCGTAAGGCCATAGAGACCCAGCATTTGGAAGAAAGTCTTCGTAGTATAGATGAGGAATTGGCCCCGTAGATATTTCGCCTCCAGCGATGAATCCTGTCGTCACCAAATGAACGTCAACGGCGGACTAAACCTGGCTCAAACTACCCATTGAAATGGCTGCACAATGTGGCACCGTCGCCAATCTCATGAGCCTTTTCTTCGTAAATAGTGAACGGGATATTATCATAGTAATTATAGCTCAAAGTTATGAAGGAGCATTTAACATTGGAAGACTATTTAACATTGGAACACTATTTAACATTGGAAGACTTCCCTTCACATCGCTTTGTTACTTTTAGCTTCTGAACGAGTTTGCAGTTCTTTAGATTCAATTTCAACATATCACGTCGATTTACTTTCAACGTGGTTTCAATACATCTTTTCTGAATTCATTTTGATTTCTCCCCTAGAAAATTTAACTTTATGATAATTACTAAAATAAAAACGTATTACTTATATCTAACAAAACCGTTCATTTTTATCAACCAATCGTACTAGAAAGTCAATTAGTCTCTCAACTGCCGAACTGTTACAATGAAACGAAAGCGGTAATTAATTAAGCCATAACACAAGAGGCCACCACCCATGAGGCACCCGTCACACAGCGAGGATGTTTTACATCCTTGGCTTCGGGAACAAAAAATTTCCAATTAGATTCAGATTAATTTTGAAATATCTTTTTCTGCAGTTTAGGATTTAAATTTATAACTGACAGTTCTTGAATACTTAACATATTGTGTAATAAGCACAAAAAAGTTTATAACGATTGTCGGTACTAAAAATTATTCCGATTGGAAAATATATTTATGATCTGATCTCTGCATTTTCGTTATTGTAAAAAACGTTTTAATTTCGTACTTTAAATTTTATTGAATCTTATGAAGTATTATTTATCAAACAAAGTCGGATTACGCGTCCCTCATAGATTGTAACCGCAATAGATTGAAACCGTAACCGCGTAATCCGAGTTTGTTTGATAAATAATACTTCATAAGATTCAATAAAATTTAAAGTTCGAAATTGAAACGTTTTTTTACAATAACGAAAATGCATAGATCAGATCATAAATATATTTTCCAATCGGAATAATTTTTAGTACCGTCAATCGTCATAAACTTTTTTTGTGCTTATTGCACAATATGTTAACATTTGATAACTAAAGTAAGTAAAAAAATAAGTTCGAAATATTCCCATGCCGCCGGGGTACGTGTTGGATGGCCTGAACTATTACATTATTATACTTGAAGTTCAGATATGTGCTTCATATCGCTGCTCAAGCCATTGAGAGCGTCACTCATGAAACATTGCGTGTTGAAGTCTGTAATTGAGAGGCGATGTTGTTAGTCGAATATTGCATCATGAATGAGTTAATTCATTCATTCCAGTAACCCTGCTGTGTTCAAACCCAGAGAAACGTTCTCATCAACAGTGACAAAAATTTGAATTATTGTTTACATTGTTTATAAAGTCGCGTGATGTTACACGCGTCAGGCGCTGCAGGTTGGGCGCAGTTATGCGTTGCTGTTGAACAGCGCAGCCTTGCGTGAGCTGTGAAAAAAACCACTGAGCTTGATTGACTTTGAATTATTTATTATCATTATAATTTACTAACGAATTAATTATGTTAATAGATGATATATTGAATAATTTTATGTTGTACGTGTACATTATATATTATACTATACTTTATAGTTGATAACCCAACTAAGGCCTGTAAATAATGTAGGGAGGAACCGCATACATCAAAGTGAAAGTGCACAAAAAGTTTTAAAATGTTTTTACACGAACTCGGATTCCGTTTTGAACAAAAAAAGTGAACTGTTAACTGTGATCGCAAACGAGAGTATAGACATTATTTGTATTACAGAAACACTTCCTAAAAATC
>NW_025936509.1:325422-335888 GCF_000764305.2 Hyalella azteca | reverse complement strand
TCTTCAAACTATCGCCAGTCATGAAAAGATCCGGTCAAATGACACGAGTTTAGATCTATGAACAAGGCACGAAATGGAAAAGAATCGGCGACAGGCCACATCAGGCCTACACTTCAGAGCCGACATCACTATGTTATGTTATGTTATGTTAAATGACTAGCAGATTCACTTCGACCGACCATTACTAAATTAATTCATAATAAGACTATGTATGTAAAAAATCATTATATAATATCAAGCTGCAAGTATTCAAGAAATGTCAGTTATAAATTTGAATCCTAAACTGTAGAAAAAGATATTTCAAAATTAATCTGAATCTAATTGGAAATTTTTTGTTCCCGAAGCCAAGGATGTAAAACATCCTCGCTGTGTGACGGGTGCCTCATGGGTGGTGGCCTCTTGTGTTATGGCTTAATTAATTACCGCTTTCGTTTCATTGTAACAGTTCGGCAGTTGAGAGACTAATTGACTTTCTAGTACGATTGGTTGATAAAAATTAACGGGTTGGTTAGATATAAGTAATACGTTTTTATTTTAGTAATTATCATAAAGTTAAATTTTCTAGGGGAGAAATCAAAAGAATTCAGAAAGATGTTGCATTGAAACCACGTTGAAATTAAATCTACGTGATATGTTGAAATTGAATCTAAAGAACTGCAAACTCGTTCAGAAGCTAAAAGTAACTAAGCGATGTGAAGAGAAGTCTTCCAATGTTAAATGGTGTTCTAATGTTAAATAGTGTTCCAATGTTGAATATTCTTCTAATGTTAAATAGTCTTCCAATGTTAAATACTCATTCATAACTTTGAGCTATAATTACTATGATAATATCCCGTTCACTATTTACGAAGAAAAGGTTCATGGGACCGGCGACGGTGCCACATTGTGCCAATTCAATGGGTAGTTTGAGCCAGGTTTAGTCCGCCGTTGACGCTCATTTGGCAACAGCGCCACATAACTGCCTCAGGCAGGGCCCATGGCCGCATATCTTGCCCCAGTATTTTTTATTTATATGAAATATTGATGGAAACTAACCTAATTTTATTTGTTCAACGAGTTGCTATTACAAATTCTCGGTAATAATGCGTATTTTTCATCAATTGAATCACTGGTGAAAAGTTTTTGTCATGATCATGCAACAAAAAATTACAGATACTTTTTCTTAGAATTTCTTTTGAGAATGAACTTTTGAATTGTCAATTCGTTATCATAGCAACTTTTCTTATAGTTCCATATTAGTTCATGAATTAAATGAATTACAGTAACATTATTACAAGGTTTACCAAGGCGTATGACATAAAAATGTGTTATAACTGAAGCAGTAATGGAGCGCGTCGATCCGTCAGTCGGTCACAAGTGGGAACAGCGCCGCATAGCTGCGACTAACGAGTAACGAACAATCTCAAGAGCAACAAGGCCAAGACGCCACGCTAAACTAATACTTCCGCCGGTTCTACGCCTCGGAGTCGGAGCGGGATATTAATGTAACATCCATTGGCATTATAAAAATCCAAGATGACGTGGCACTGCTGTCACAGGAGTTCGGAGCAGTGCACCTCTCACTTAGATGATCAGGGTCCATACCTTCAAAAAAGTTAAGAGATCGTAAGTTCATGAGCCAATCATTGACGGCCTTTCAAGGGAAATCCACCAATCATAGACAAGAAAATAGAACGTAAGTACTTACGTTCACTTAGTGAATTTTTAAAGTATGGCCCCAGAACAACTCAACCGGAGATTCAAAACACAACACCAGAGAGCAGCTTCTACTGAAAACAGCAATTCCGAGCCACGCGTACGCAAGTCCGGAAATTGTAGCGAATCATATCAGAACCATTGCCAGTGAAGTGTGCTATATATAGTGCTATATTTCATACTCTTCAGTGCTATATTTCATACATACAGCATCAACAGTGTTATCAGAGAGGCTGTTCCACATGCCGTTGACTCGAAGCGAGAATAATTTTTGTCGCATGGATGAGTTGCACAGCATTTTTTTTATCTATAGCCCCTTGTGTTGGTTCCTGTTTCAATTTACAAGAATCTTGTATAAACCATGAGTATGCTTGTATACTTCAATGAGGTCGCCACGCAGACGTCGATAACAAAGGCTTGGAAGCTTCATAGGTCTAATTTTTATTCATAAGACTTGCTCATTTTTCATTTGACACTGAAATTTAGCTCTTTTTTTCATTTAACATTTTAAAAATACATGCAGCAACTGAAATGACTGTATTTTTACTCTTCTGAAGATTCGGCGACCGCATGGCGTTTTCAAACTCTAGGTTCAGGCGTACGACTGCAACAAAACGACACTTTCATCGCTTCTGCATATATGTACTCGAAGCAGCGTCTGTTTAAGGGGACCGGCTACCCTAACATTTTCAATTTTGGCGTTTTTCGTTTTTTGTGCTCATCTGAAAGCTGGAATTCTGCTCTTTCCAATGGTACCACTGCCATCGCTGTACGCCAATATTTACGTTCACGACGTCTCTTTAAAGGGAAGCGGGTGAGAGAGTTCTTTATATAAAGTAATTAGCTGCTGAAATCTTTGAATATAGTTTCTACTTGAGTTGTGCTGCAGTTATATGCTTAGTCTCATCTTAAAGCTGACATTCTGAGCTTTCCAACGATACTACTGCGATCCATATACGGCAATATTGACGCAGATGGCCGGGCTTTAATGGGGGGCGGGGGGTGGAGTTCCTTCACTAAATAGACCTAAAAAAATTAGAGCGGCAAGACTTCATATCTTGGTGTATCTGGCATCTGAGCTCAGTTACCCTCCTAACATTGTACGTAGAGGTGCGCTACAAGTTGCTGCTAGCATCCTTGAGTGGATTAAGCTACAGAAGCCTGTAGTTTGGTATCCATGCTGCATTGAGTGCCTATTTCGAGGCGCACGGGACTTTGTCGCACCGTCCTGAAAAGTTCAACTTATTGTCACGGAAAACCTATCTCCTCCTACAGTTTTCAAGCTACAGCAATGAGACATACACCATTCGATTTGTAAGGAAATTACCTAAAAACTTGATGATCATTTTTTTGAATTTCTGTCTGGTTCGTTTTTACATGGGGGAGAAGGTGGGGGAGGGGGGAAAAAATGAGAAAAATGGGATAAAACGCGCATAGAAAAAAAACTAAGGGGAAAATGAGAAAAGTGATCATCAAATTTTTAGGTATGGTCCTTACGAACCGAATGATACGTGTCTCGATGTTTTAGGATGATATTTGTAGGAGGAGATAGATTTTCTAAAGTACCCCTTTTTAGCCGTTTTTTATGAATTTCATGTTTTCTCTCATTTTTTGAAAAATTCATCGAAGCAAAATGTTCTTATTTTTACATTTTACGTATGTATGTGAAGTTTCATGATGATCGGATAATAACTGTAGAAGTTTTTCCGGAGGGTAGCCGGTCCCCTTAATTCTCGCATTATATTGCCTTTGTTAACTTTGCTTAGTCTAACTCACAATATGCCAAGAAATTTTGAATCCATGTTGACATAAACTTCAGTTTCGTTCCGCTGTCGAGTTCTCATGCGCCACTCTCTCGTTGCAACCATGCCTTCTCATACTGTAAGCTTGCTTTCATCGTTCTTAACAAGGTGAAGTACTTTACACTTGTCAGCATTGAAACGCAGCTGCCACGTTTCAGCCCAGTTAAATAAACTATCAAGATCATCTTGCAACTGCACTTTGTTTGACGTATCCTGAACGGTTTTATTAACTTTTGTGTCATCAGCATACGTGGAGCACACGCTACTTCTGGCAGATAGTCTATGAAAATAACGAATAAAACAGGTTTAAGAACGCTTGGCCCCTCGTGGTCACTGATGGTGGTTTTGACTGTGCTCTCTTGTGACTTATCAGCAGCCTCACCTTGGATTAGCAGCCTTCGTGTCGTGAGTGTCGCTAGGAATTAGAGACTTTACTTTTTTGCCTCTGTCTATACCTTTTTTTTTGTACATACGACTGCAATCCCTTCATATACTTGTGTTTTCGCTCCCCCCTCCCCATACCCTCATGCCCCCTCCACCAGGGAGCACTTCAGCCTCGAACCCGACGGGCTTGCCCCAGAGGGCGAGAGGCAGTGGCCCCTCGCCATCATCATCAAGACCTCGACTTCCATCTGTATCATCACGTCCCCCTCCCTCATCTTCATCCTCATCAAACCCACCATCAGAACGCTCGAGATCCCAGACTTACCGCATCCAACTCAAAAAATCGACCCAAGAATCCCGACGGACCGACCCAAAATATTTCAGACAACTTTTAAAGCACTTGACACCCCACTTATCCGACTCACTGACACCGCAACTGGTTTTTATGCCGTGACTGACGATGCTACAGTGATCGACAAACTGACTTCCAAAAAGGCGACTGAAGCATTCCACAAAATCAACCTAACACCCATAATACCCCCAGACCTCCGAGCTAAACGGACCATTTTTGTAAGACAACTTGACAGGGACGTAGGTAGCCACTCAGCAGACGAAATCAAACACGAAATAACTACACAACAGAACTGGCTACACATACAGGACACCATTATAATAAAACACTATATACACACATCATCAAAATAATCACTATACACACCACTATAGCACAAGGAATACTCTCCCACGGATTCTACATGTCCAACTCCAAAATCACTCCATCACAATGTGAACAAGAACACTACACACACCTTCTCATCTGTTATAAATGCTACAAATTTCAAGATCACCCAACTCACCAATGCATCTCAACTACACCATCATGCTCAGAATGCGCTGCCAAGGATCACACCTACACCCAATGCACAAACACATACAAAAAATGTCTCAATTGCCACAATGACCACCGAACACTAGCAGCAAACTGTCCATACCGCAAGCAAAAAATCCAACACAAACAACAAATACAGACCGAGACGATCAAGACAAAGACCAATCAAACTTACGTCGACATCGTCAAACAAGCAATCCAGCAAACCAACATCCCCCAACACAGCCTAACATTGACGGACAAGACTCAACTGAAACTGACAGCCATAATACTGGAAGCCCACATTGCCAGCCTCTCCCGCCAGGAGGGGTTCGGTAGCATACTATCCAAATCCCTGAAAGCCAACTACGACATAGACGCAATGTTTCCCGACGGTGACTCAACTTCGACGGGGACTCAAAATTTTCAATTTCTTTTATAATAAACCAGAGACCAAAGCCCCTGACACTGACTTCACCCCTGAGACTGAATTCGTCGACGATGACGACCTTAGACGCTCATTACTCAACCTCTCTCAACAACCAAAAGACGACGACAATCGGAAAATTTACCCTCCACCTCAGAAATCCAAAACCCATCAATAAGACCGTGACCCTAGGAAAAGAAAGAGCATCGACGAACAGTATGAAGAATCGTTCGTCACAGGACCCAGACTCGACGATCCAACACCCATTAAACTATTTAGGAGCTCCAGAGACGTAGAAATTCCGACGGACCATCTAATCATTGGTTTTCGGACGAATTTAGCAAGAAAGATTACGGACTGACGCTCTCGGTGAAGGAGGCTGACTAATCGAAAATACTTGACTACCTGAAGCATGACAGACTGAAGATACTCCAACCATTAATAAATATCATTCCTCATGACACCTTCGCCAACATGGAAAAACACTCAACAACAACCACCAAAAAGATGAAGCACTCCACATTCAAACACCCATCACAATGACCCTGCCACCGTCTCTAAAGATAATACAACACAACGTCCGTCACTGGCACAACAACAGATTCATTCTTGCAAACATTTACAACCATATAGACCCAGACATAATACTAATCAATGATCACTCCATTACAGACAACAACACTCCACTCAAAATATGCAATTACAGCGTACATAGCTGCAACGAAGACAACACAATTCACTCTGGTGCTGCCATAGCCATAAAACGCCATATCCCATACAAACTACACGACAACTTCCATACAGACATGCTTGCAATCACAATAGATACCCAACAAGGACCCATCACAATAGCAACCACATATATCCCACCCCGCATAGACTACATCAACTACATCGATTTCCACACACTTTTGAATAGGCCCCATCCCGTATACCTTCTATCAGACATAAACGCAAGACACACAACATTGGGAAACAGTTCCTCCAACCACATAGGAAGGCAACTACACCCACTAATATCCCAACGCAAATTAATGTACCCATATAGTACTTTACTTTCCAACGCTCATCACCCACAACAGAACAACCTTACCTGACAGAGTCCTACACAATAATAAAGTATTTCACAACATACATCTACAGCCCGGACCCATTCAGACCACATTCCCATAATAGCCACCATTTCCGCAAATCCCATACAAATACCCATCCGTCCTCGTAGATCCTTCCATAGAACAAACTGGACACTATACAAACAAGCATTATCACAGGACACAGTACCCACGCAACCTGATTCTACACTGGAAGAAATAGACACGCACTTAGAAAACTGAACAAAACACATACTGAACGCCACCGATATCTCAATCCCCACCATAACACATCGCATCATTACTGGCATCAAGCCCACTCACTAAACATTACTCATTCAAATACAATATCAGCCACCCTCCAATACATCCACACACACGGCCCATCGCTAGCGCTCAACAGACAACTCATCACCTACGACAACAATTACACACAGCATACAGACACCTCCAAACACAGACGTGGCAGGACCTCATTATCACATTAGAAACACAAAAAGATCCCAAAAATTCTGGTCATCCCTAAAACGCATGATAGGCTCCAACAACAAACAAGCTGTCCCATACCTCAAACACAACAACATACAACATGACACACCCGAACAAAAAGAACCCATCTTCCGCAAACACTAGCAGGACATATTCACCCAGAACGACACAGACAACGAAGACTTTAACACAGAACACATTCACACCATACAAGACCAAATAAACAACAACAACATACACCTCATATATCCATACAATACCGGCGACCTTGCAAGACTCCACCCAGTAGACTTCCCACCCATTACCATCAGAGAACTACAACGTACACTCAGAACATTTAAACAGAAAGCACCCGGCCCCACTGGCATCACAACCGTCCAACTCAAACATCTACCCAAAAACATGATACACTACCTTCTATACATATTCAACCACTCCATCTCCGCTGGATACTTCCCCGACTCACTGAAACACGCCATTATGATCTTCCTCCCTAAACCCAACACATCACAACACCAAGTTCAAAACTTCAGACCAATTTCATTACTAGACATACACGGGAAGCTCTTGGACAAAATACTCAACAACAGACTATATGAACACCTCACCATCCACAACATACACAACACTAGGCAACACGGGTTAAGGAAACACAGAGGGACACACACAGCACTAGCTACATTTCACGAAACACTCGCCATAAACACAGCACAAAAACACACCACCGACATAGTGCTCCACGACGCGGCCAAAGCCTTCGATAAGGTTTGGCACACCGGACTACAACACAAAATCATCCAACTCAATCTCCACCCATCCTTCACTAAAACACTTGCAGACTACCTCAATGACAGAACAACATCCATCAGAATAGGCAACCACGTAGGTCCCCCACTCCAACTCCAAACTGGTGCTCCCCAAGGGGCTTGTCTCTCCCCCACAATATACAGCTTCTATACACATGACCTCCCACCACCACTACCCAACACAGATTACATAGCATTTGCAGACGACATAACACAAATAACAACACGACGCTACAAATACAACTATGCTGCACAACAAACACAACACGCCATCCAACAGATAAACACATTCGAAAACAAATGGCTAATTAGGACCAACACCACAAAGTTCAAAATTATCCTATCAATAGACAAAAACCTCCGACATAATCATAGACAACACTCAGTCACTACCCATACACGAACAACGGACATCACATCTTGAAAACGCAAACGAGTGGGGGGTTTGAAAGAAACGCACGACAACGAACTAAAGTTAATTATATTGATCGTAATGGTTTCGAGCTGCGTCGCCTCAATCGCACCCCGAAGCAGCGGCAAACTTCCAGACAGCGTCGGGATTGCTGGAGTGCCGCCGCTGCACCACACGCGGTTGACAAGAGGTGAATGCCTGAAAATTATGATGATAGATTTTAGCAAATTGGGATGAATCTAAATAATTAAGAATAATGCCAAGAACATAGTTCTGGAAGCTATATATAGTTCAATAATTTGAGGGTTATAACTATAACGTAGGACATTCACCTTTAAAGAGTTCACGAGTGGAAAAAGCATTAGTGATCACAATGTGTATCAACTAAATAAACTGAAGGTAGAAGGCCGACCGGCATGTCACTCCAATCCGTGCACTGCGACCCACCTCTACCACAGTAGGCTTTCATAGAGTCCACAGACGAGTCAGCAGGCGAAGTAGTCGACCTCCTGCGCGCCGTCGGGTGCTAGCGTCTCCACGGAGTGCCATCTCGCTGACGGGGTTGACCGAGAAAGTGCTAGCCGCTCTCCATCCTTACGCGAAGTTCAAAATACACAGATACGGAGCGATCCGTACACGCAGGGCAGTGAAGTGTGTAGAGGAGGTCGTCATGCGGTGATAGTTGGTGCTGAACTGGCTTGGAATGGCTGCCAGGGCTGAAAATCTCAAGGCTGCGGATTAACCTCGATATGGCGAAATTAAGTGGGTGCAAGTAAACACGTAAAGGAGATAATGCCGTCGGAAAATTAATTTGAATTTAGACATGGGGAACATTGTGATCACTCTTTGCTTAAATGAAATGAATGATAGCAGTTTTCAACACTTCCCCCGCGAGGATTCGATTTGGAAGGTAAAATCGAATCGAGAGATTTTGGACCGGATCGACACTTCAGCGAACTCAAGCGCGAACTCAAGCGCGATCTCAAGAGGCAAACCTAACTTCACCTTCAACTTACCCAGACATAAATCCATAAATACCGAACGGATTTCTTTCAAATTTGAAATATAAGTAGATAATATTAGTAATTTGCGGACAGATTTATTTCAGATTTTTACATCAAATACTTTTATATTAATACGGAAAACATGACTTCATTTTCAACTTACCCAGTCATAAATTCATAAATACCGAACGGATTTCTTTCAAATTTGTAGTTTCGGTTAAAGGTTGAAATTACTACATCAAGACCAAGAAGAAAGGTTAGAAAAGAAAGTAGGAGTAGGACGGAAATCTTTAATCAAACAAAAGTAGTTCCTCCTCTCTAATCAGAGACGTCACCGTGTGATTCAAACTGTTTTGTAACACCTGTTTTGCTTAAAACAAGACTAATTGCAGTAAATAATTTTGTTGGAGCCATTTTAATTTCAATTATTTTCATGGTTTAACTAATACAAGGTTTTCCCTAGTGCAGCTGCGCCTTGCGTATGTCATTTGTTATTCCAACTGTGGCGCCACCTTGGCTCTTGTGACGTCACCTCGTGACTTCAAACTTATTTGTAACACCTATTTTGCTTAAAATTAGACTAGTTGCATGCAGTAAATAAATTTTCATGGGCCATTTTGATGAGGTAAATTTTTTTAAATGCTTTCAAAGATGATATAAAAACAATGTGTTGATCTAGGTACACTATTTACATTTTGTGCTCATAGTGACGTCACTCTAGAGATGCGAAGAACGGCAAAAAATCGTCATCGCCGTAGGTCATCTTGATATAGTTCAACCATGAGCTAAACATCAAGAATTTTTTGACTGAAGACATTATTGATAAACTCCTTGAAACAGTGATTGCGGCGAATATTTCGGACTGTATTAAGGACATGAATGTGGCTGATTCATGGTCGTTTCTTAAAGACACGGTTATGTCTGCAGTTCATGCCTATGTACCCAAGATTACGCTTGGAGGAGTCAAAAAGTCCCAGTGGATGACCAGTGCAGTTAAGACTCAGCTAAAGACCAAGAAAGAAGCCTACAAGCGTTATTTACGAACTCGCAGTGAGTCTGATTATAACCTGTATGCCAGAGCTCGAAATCAAGCTAAAAAAGTTTGTCGCACTGCAGTGAATAACTTTGAAAAAAATATTGCTAAAAATGCCAAAAAGAATCCGAAAGCCTTCTTTCTGTACGCTAGTTCGAAGTGTAAGTCAAAGGACGGTATATCCGATTTGAAAGTAGACCAACAAAAGATTTCCTCTGATGAGGGCAAGGCTAACGTTCTTAATCAGTTCTTCAGCAGTGTGTTCACAGATGAGGACTTGAACAGTATTCCAGATATTGAGGAGCGCCCAGTCGACTCGAAGTTAACATGTTTTGAAATACACGAAGAAGAGGTTCTCAAGCGCCTGGTAGCTCAAAATCCCAACAAGTCATGTGGACCAGACGGCTGCCATCCCAGATTGCTCAAAGAATTAGCATCCGTTCTGGCCGGCCCAT